>NC_079436.1:58366127-58383432 GCF_903798145.1 Danio aesculapii
CAAACACAATATAAAGACACACACATATGCTTTTGCACACACAGACACGCACAGGATACTTACTCTTACACACAACACACACACACACACACACACACACAAACACAATATAAAGACACACACATATGCTTTTGCACACACAGACACGCACAGAATACTTACTCTTACACACAACACACACACACACACACACGCACACACCACACACACACACAGATACGCACAGAATACTTACTCTTATATATAACACACACAAAGACACACACACACGATATAAAGACACACACATATACTTTTGCACACACAGACACGCACAGAATACTTACTCTTACACACAACACACACACACACACAATATAAAGACACACACATATGCTTTTGCACACACAGACATGCACAGAATACTTACTCTTACACACAACACACACACACACACACACACACACACACACACACACACACACACACACAAACACAATATAAAGACACACACATATGCTTTTGCACACACAGACACGCACAGAATACTTACTCTTACACACAACACACACACACACACACACACACAAACACAATATAAAGACACACACATATGCTTTTGCACACACAGACACGCACAGGATACTTACTCTTACACACAACACACACACAAACACAATATAAAGACACACACATATGCTTTTGCACACACAGACACGCACAGGATACTTACTCTTACACACAACACACACACACACACACACACAAACACAATATAAAGACACACACATATGCTTTTGCACACACAGACACGCACAGGATACTTACTCTTACACACAACACACACACACACACACACGCACACACCACACACACACACAGATACGCACAGAATACCTACTCTTATATATAACACACACAAAGACACACACACACACGATATAAAGACACACACATATACTTTTGCACACACAGACATGCACAGAATTCTTACTCTTACATATAACACACACGAAGACACACACACACATGATCTTAACATTTGAATGACATCTGAAACAATCTCAGGTGTTACAGTGGCTCAGTGTTCTCACAGCAAGAAGGTCGCTGTTTCGAGTCCCGACTGGGTCAGTTGTTGTTTCTGTGTGGAGTTTGCATGTTCTCCCCGTGTTGGCGTGGGTTTCCTCCGGGTGCTCCGGTTTCCCCCACAGTCCAAACACATGCACTATAGGGGAATTGATCAACTAAACTGGCCATAGTGTTTGAGTGTGAATGAGTGTGTGTATGGGTGTTTCCCAGTACTGGGTTGCAGCTGGAAGGACATCCGCTGTGCAAAACATGTGCTGGATAAGTTGGTGGTTCATTCCGCTGTGGCGACCCCTAATTAATGAAGCGACTAAGCCGAACAGAAAATGAATACACAGCCTAATATTCAAGATTTGATCCAATCCGGTGGCCAAAATCCAATCAGACAGAAACTAGCCAATGGCAGCAGAGCTCATTTGCATACAGAAGAGCTGAAAAAGCTGAAAACTCAATAACATATTTAAAATAAAACTTCCAGAATCAAATATAATGGAGTATGGTCCAGTCTGCGTCTCTCAGTGGTGCCGGATACTCGAGCTGAGCTGAAGCGGTGTAGTTTTATAATAACTCGACACTAATGTGGAGTCTAATGAAGCCGTCAGCGCTGATCTACGAGCAGCAGTGTGTGTGCTGTAGATTAACACAAGAGAAGCTGTTTGTTTAGGACTCAGAATAATCACCTGGCGTGTGTATGTGTGTGTGTATAAATAGCACAATACACCTGCAGCTTATTATTTATTTACTCTTTTGTTTATTAATATTGTAAACCGTGTATGTATTTGTGTGTAATAACGTGTGTGTTGTGCATGTGTAAGTGTATGTATTTGTGTGCAATAACGTGTGTGTTGTGCATGTGTAAGTGTATGTATTTGTGTGCAATAATGTGTGTGTTGCAAGAGCATATGTGTGTGTCCGTCTGATTGTGTATTGACTGCATGTTTTTATTGATTGCAAATGTGTGTTGTGCATGTGTTAGAGTATGTGTGTTTGTGTGCAAGATTGTCTCCATGTTTGTGTCTTTGTGTGTGTATACACAATACATATGCAGCTTGTTATTTTGTTTATTGATGTTGTAACCCGTCTGTTTGTTTGTGTATTGTGTGCATGTGTGTGTTGTGCATGTGTAAGTGCAATTATGTGCACTCTAAAAAACGTTATTTATTTAACCCAATGGTTGAGTTAAAAATATTTGGTGCTTTGTTGGGTTATTTTAAACCTTTTATTGGGTTATTTATTTAATAACTCAACCAGTTGGGTTACAATTTCTGAATCCTGCATAACAGCTCTGTTTTAATCCCTATTTGTAGCATTTCAGCTTTGATATTCGGATCTTATTTTGAGTTTAATTATTGTGTTTTTTCTGTTTGATATAAAGACAGCCTTGGAGATCCCGCTTTGGAGATGGTGCTTTAACAACTCAGCCAGCTCTCATTTCTTCACTGCCATACAGATTGTGCAGCAAGATGGTTCGGCCCTCAGACCAGGAGGCAAAACCAGAATCTGTTGATTTGCGACATCTAGGTGCATTATTTATGACAATAAATGTTGGACATTATTTAATTCATGTGTGTGTACTTGTATTTCATTCAGTAGTTAGAGGAGGAGGAGCAACAGAGACAGAACCCTCTTGTCCTGCTGCTTGGGGATGAACTAAACTGCTCTCAGGCGTTTGTTATTGTGGGAGGAGTGACACTGAATTCAGGGATTTAAATAAAGCTTTGCCAATGTATTAAAAGCGGTGTATTTTTATTTACATATAAAGATGACGACTACTATAATAATAATAATAATAATAATTTATAATTATATAGTGGTTAAGCCACTTTTTGGCAAAATAACCCAACAAATTAGTTATTTTTATAACCCAAATTGTTGGGTTAACCTTATCAACCCAATGGATTGGGTTAAAATAACCCAACAGAAGGTCGGTGCCAAATTGACCCATCTATGGGTTACCTGCTGGGTTATTATTAACCCAACTGTTTTAAGTGAGTGTGCAAGAATGTGTCTGTGTGTGTAAAAGTGTGTGTGTGTGTGTGTTGCAAGAGCATACGTGTGTGTCCGTCTGTGTGTTTGTGTGTGCATCATTGCATGCGCGCGTGCGTGCGTGCGTGCGTGCGTGCGTGATTGCATGCACAGTGATGTTTGCTCATTTAATTATCATTATTTTTTGGTGGTTTTCTAATTAGCCTGATACTGTAACGAGACTCTAAACTCATTATAGAAAGCCTGTGACTTTTAATTAGTCAGGGCATGCTCATTTCAAGCCTCATAACACAGACTGAAGGTGACAGAGGTGTTTACTAATATTTATTCATTCATTTTATTTATTTATTTATTTATTTTATTTTATTTTTTTAATTTACTGTTAATTTCATATTGTCAAAACATCTCCAGGGCCTGAAAATCACCGCAGACCCCTGAGGGATAACTCTGTGTTATTTATTATTAACTAAATACTATTACATCATTATTATTATTAAGAATACGATTTCTCAATTTAAGTGTTTCTGTCATGTTTATTAGCTTCAGATTCAATAAAGACAAATGACTGCATTATGTTTTCTGTTCTAGATTTAGTTAACAACAATGCCACAGATGAATACTGCATTGCTACCCTCACAAATGAGCTTGAAATATTTATCAAACCCCATTTTAAAGTCCCAGATGTGTCAGAAGTGAAGGTTAAAGCCATGAAACAGAAGGAAATGATTCATTCTCTTCCACAGGAGGCGTTTCACATGCTGATTGATTTACAGTAGAGCTGTGTTCTGATGTATTTTTCATTGTGTTCAGAAAACAGTTTAAGATTCAGATGTGTTCCTGAGAGAGTCTGCGCTCACATTTCAGCTGTGTTTACGGGGAAATAATCACATTTATTCACAAGCTGATTTCTCAGATTGAGTGTTTGCATCTAGAGAGCTGTTATTGGATAGAACTTTCATCCACACAATGAAGAAACTGAAGAACATGAACTGATCAATATTGCTCTTATGAGTATTGCAGTTTTGAATAATATTCCATTTGAATCATATTTCCTTCCATGCAATGACAAAGAACATGTATTGATGAATATTGCATTCATATTTGTGCATTTATGAATGTTGTATCATATTTTCATCCATGTATCGATCAATAACATGCATTGATAAGTATTGCATTCATAAATGTTGCATTTATGGATATTGCATCATATTTTATCCATGCATTGATAAATATTGCATTTATAGATATTACATGCTTTCATTTATGTATTCATTAATAACATGCATTTACAAATGCTGCATTCATGAATATTGCATTGGATATTAACTCATATTTTCATCCATGAATTCATTAATAACATCCATTGATAAACATTGCATCTAATTTATGTATATTATTATATTTATGAATATTGCACTATATTTTCATCAATGCATTGATTAATATTGCATTGATCAATATTACATCCATGAATATTGCATTTATGGATGTTGTATTATATTTTCATCCATGCATTCATTAATAACATGCATTGATTAATATTGCATTCATGCTTATTTAATTAATGTATATTATTATATTTATCAATATTGTACTATATTTTCATCAGTGCATTGATTAATATTGCATTCATGCTTATCTAATTAATGTATATTATTATATTTATCAATATTGTACTATATTTTCATCAGTGCATTGATTAATATTGCATTCATGCTTATTTAATTAATGTATATTATTATATTTATCAATATTGTACTATATTTTCATCAGTGCATTGATTAATATTGCATTCATGCTTATCTAATTAATGTATATTATTATATTTATCAATATTGTACTATATTTTCATCAGTGCATTGATTAATATTGCATTCATGCTTATTTAATTTATGTATATTATTATATTTATGAATATTGTACTATACTTTCATCAATGCATTGATTAATATTGCATTCATGCTTATTTAATTTATGTATATTATTATATTTATGAATATTGTACTATACTTTCATCAATGCATTGATTAATATTGCGTTGATAAATATTGAATTTATGAATATTGCATTTATGGATGTTGTATTATGTTTTCATCCAGGCACTGATAAACATTGCATTCATTAATATGACACATTTCCATCCTTGCATTCATTGACAAATATTGCATTCGCATTCATGGATAATAATGCATTTATGGATATTGTACTGTATTATAATTTATGCATTGATCAGTATCGTGTTGAAAAATGTTGAATTTATGAGTACTGCAATTATGGATATCCTGTCATATTTTCATCCATGTATTGATAAACGCTATGAATCATTAAACATTGCATTAATGTTGCATTTTGGATATTATATGGATATTTCATTTTTGAAAATTATAGTATGTATTTTGCATCATATTTTCATTCATGCAATGATAAATATTGCACTTATGAATGTTGCATTTATGACTATTGCATTGTATTTTCATCCATGTACTAATGAATAACATGCATTGATAAATATTGCATTCAATAATATTTCATTTATGAATATTATAGCATTTATGAACATTGCATCATAGTTTCATTCATGAATTGATTAATATTTTATTGATAAATTTTGAATTCATGAATATTGCATTTGTGGATATTATTGCATTTATGAACATTGCATTTATAAATATTATTGTTTTTACATATTTTGCATATTTTCATCCATGTATTGATCATTAACATGCATCGATAAATATTGCATTCATGAATTTTTCATTTATGAATATTATAACATTTATGAACGTTGCGTCATTTTAATCCATGCAAATAACATGCATTGATAAATATTCAGTTTATGAATATTGCATGTATGAATATTGTATCGTATTTTCATCCATGCACTGGGGAATATTGGATCTATAAACATTGCATTTATGTATATTATTGCCTTTTTGGATTTAGCGTCAATTTTCATCCAGGCATTAATAAATAACATGCATTGATAGATATTGCATTTATGGATATTACATATTTCCATTCATGCATCCATTAATAACATGCATTGACAAATATTGCATTCATAAATATTGCATTTATGGATATCGCATCATATTTTCATCTATGCATTCATTAACAATATGCATTGATAAATAATGCATTAATTAATAATTAATTTAATAATAATACTACATTTATGAATATTGTTCCATGTACTAATCCATGCATTGATCAATATTGCATTGATAAATATTAATTTATAAACATTGCATTTATGGACATTGTATTATATCTTCATCCATGGATTGATAAATATTACATAAATGCAAAATATATCAGTATCATGCAATCCTGGACATTTCATGCATTTTTAGATATTGGACACAATATTTCTCCATGCAATAATAAAAAAATTGATAATATAATTTTAAATAACATGCATTGATAGATATTGCATTTATGGATATTACGTATTTCCATTCATGTATTCATTAATAACATGCATTGCCAAATATTGCATTCAAAAATATTGCATTTATGGATATTATATCATATTTCAATACAAGTATTGATCAATAACATGCATCGAATATTTATGAATACTCAATTTATTGATGTTGCATCATATTTTCATTCATGCATTCATTAACAACATGCATAGATAAATAATGCATCGATGAATAATTAATTTAAATAATATTACTACATTTATGGATATTGTACCTTATTTTCATCCATGCATTGATCAATATTGCATTGATAAATATAAAATTAAAATTTTGAATATTGCATCTCTGTATATTGTATTATTTTTTTATGCATGCACTGATGAAAATAACATCAGCAACATGCATTGATGAATATTGTATTGTATTTTCATCCATGCATTCATAAATACCACGGATTGCTACATTTTGCACTTATGAATATTGCATGTATGGATTTTGCATCATATTTTCATCCATGCGTTCATTAATAAGATGTATTAATAAATATTTATTTATAAATATTGCATTTATGGATATTGTATCAGATTTTCATCCATGCACTAATAAATAACAAATATTGATAAATATTGCATTGATATGACTATGACATATTTCCATCCATGCTTTTATTAATAACATGCATTGACAAATATTGCATTCATAAATACAGTCATATTTTTATACATGCATTGATCAACATGCAGTGATAAATATTTATGAATGCTCAGTTCATGGCTGTTGCATCATATTTTCATCCATGTATTCACTAACAACACGCATTGATCAATAATGGATTCATGAATAATTAATTGAATAATTTTACTACATTTATGGATATTGTACTGTATTTTCATGAACTGATCAATATTGCGTTGATAAATATTGAATTTATATATAGTGTATGATACTGTATGATATAGTATCTTATTATTCATACATGCATTGATCAATAACATGGAGTGATAAATATTTATGAATGCTCAATTTATGGATATTGCATCAGATTTTCATCCATGCATTCATTAACAACACGCATTGATGATTAATGCACTCATATTGCATTTATATTTTCATCCATGCACTGATGAGTATTGCATCTATGAAAATACATCAATAGCATGCATTTCTGGACATTCCATTTATAGATATTGGATAGAATTTCTCTCCATGCAATGATGAAAATCATGCATTCATAAATATATTGCATAATTTTCATCCATGCACTGAATAAGAACATGCACTGATAAATATTGCATTTATGAATATTGCATTTATGGATATTATCGCATTTTTGGATTTTGCATCAATTTGTCATCCATGCATTAATAAATAGCATGCATTGATAACATTTGCATTTATGATTATTGAATTTATGAATATTGCATTTATGGATATTGTATCATATTTTGATCCATGGGTTATGAATATTGCATCTATAAAAACTGCATTTATGGATATTATTGCATTTATGGATGTTGCATCATATTTTCATCCATGCATTGATAAATATTGCATTCATGATTACTGAATTCATAAATATTGCATTGATAAATAACAAATATCGCTAAATATTGCCTTGATAAGTATATGATATTTTTATCCATGCATTTATTAAAAACATGCATTGACAAAAATTGCCTTTATGGATATTATATCATATTTTGATACATGTATTTAGCAATAACATGCATTAATAAATATTTAGGAATGCTTAATTTATGGGTATTGCATCATATTTTCATTCATGCATTCATTAACAACATGCATTGATAAATAATGCACTCATGAACAATGAATTTAATAATATTACTACATTTATGGATATTGTTAATATTAATGATTATTGATAAAAATTTAATTCATGAATATGGCATGCATGGATATTATTGCATTAATTATTCATCCATGCATTGATAAATCACATGCATTAATAAACATTATTGAATTTATGAATACTGTGTATTGATATTGTATCGTATTTTCATCCATGCACTGTTGAATATTGCATCTATGAATATTACATTTATGGATATTATTGCATTTATGGATTTTGCATCATATTTTCATCCATGCATTGATAAATTACATGCATTGATAGATATTGCATTTATCATTATTGAAATTATGAATATTGCATGTATGGATATTGCACTGTATTTTCATCCATGCACAGACGAATATTGCGTCCATGACAATACATCAATTACATGCAATGCATTGTATAAAATATTCATGCTGCAATGATGTAAAGCATGCACTGACAAATACAGCATTTATGAATATTCATTGCTGATGTGATGCAGCAGTAGCATGAGGTCATTTCATGCTCAGTGACACCACATCTGTTTCCCTGCCCTGTCTGCATCCACAGCTGCTCCACTAAACAAGTTCTTCATTCTTCAGTCTGTCTGTTTCCCATTGTTCAACATGCATTATTATTTACTGTATAGGCAAAAGCCCAAAACACATTCACAGCAGGGCGGTGTGAAATTCTAGCATTATGCGAGCGGATTATTCTCATTGCTCATCTCATGCATATTAATTATGCATATAGGCTTGTGAGAAGGAGTCTCCATGGAGTCCTCAGTTATATAATCAAGTATAATGACATGTTGAAATTTCTCCTTGCTCTTTCTGTGATGCCTTCAAAAGAGAAAAGAGGAGCGTTTACTGTCATATTAATATTAATAATGCATGAAAGCACCTAAGTGTTCTTAAAGCCTTGCAATAACACTTTAGTGTCTCATTTTACATTAAATATGAAGAATCAATTTTTGTGTAAAGAAAAATATGTAATTTTAAATGATAACTAGTTTCTTTGCATGAATATTTACATCAAGAAATAATGCAAAGAAACTAGTTATCATTTAAAATGTCTTATGATCATAATGCAAAGTACCAATAAAGTATTATTATATTATTATTTCAGTTGGAAAACATGCATGCATGATGCTAATATTTGTTAAACAGATTTTCCTCTAATTGATTTTGATTTAAGTTTAATGTGATGATTATGCTGATTATATCATAAAAAATAAATCTGGATTCACTTGTAAGAATCAATGTGATTTTGGTTTAATAGTCACTGTGGCAAACCCTATAATATTTATATTAATGATATAATATTTAACCTCATGCACATGATGCTACTGTTTGTATTTCAAGAGTTCCCACTTAGATATGCTTGGCGTATAAAGCAGGTTTGGCATGCTGTCCCGGGAGAGAACCCTGAGCTCGGAGATATTTGAGCCCAGGGCTCCCGCCCGGTCGATAAGCATATCAGGAGATCCGAGATCAGGTAGGTCTCGAGAGCTCCCCCTTTAGAAAAGGGAGGAAAAGGAGGAGATGGGGTGGAAGGGGGGATTCTTCCAAACGAAGATAAAACATTTGGGAGAAAATGATCAATTTATAGTAAACTAGGATCACTCTGATTGGATTATTACTGATTACAGATGAGTGGCCAGACGTGCTCAATCATATCACATGCTCCTCTCCAAATTAGTTTATGAAACTTCACTTAAATTTAATGAGACTTTTAGAAACAATTAACATTTTATTCATGAGTGTCTAGTTTCATTTTCGGCATGCATCGTTACATACATGTACATTTAATTCTTGCAGAAAGGAAATGAAGCCTATATTCATTCATTGATTTTCGTTTCATCTTAGTCCCTTTATTAATCCGGGGTCGCCACAGTGGAATGAACCGCCAACTTATCCAGCACATGTTTTATGCAGCGGATACATTACAGACAATTTAGCCTATGTAACCCAGCCAGTCCTAGGCCACCCAACCCGCTCCGAGCTGGTATCGAACCGACGACCTTCCGCATGGGAGTCGGTTTGCTCTAACAAGGAGGCTAAAGACCATGGCCTAGCATCTGTCACTAGAGCACCTTTAGAAGTCAGGGGGGCAAGGTTTACCTGCACAGCACTTACCAGCTGGCCTCTGTTACACTCAATCAATTTACCTTTACCGTATGTGTTTGGACTGTGGGGGAAACCGAAGCACCCGGAGGAAACCCATGCAAACTCCACAGAAACACCTACTGACCCAGCCGAGGCTCGAACCAGTGACCTTCTTGCTGTGGGGTGACATGCAGCACTACCTACTGCACCACAGCATTGCCATGAAGCCTATGAAATTAACATTCATTCTCATTAATTGAAGAGCCCACAGAGAATATCCCAAACAATAATGAAAAAATAAGCGAAATAACAAAATATGCATTATAATAGCGTGACTTTTTAAATAGAAAGGTTTCCCCCACAGTCCAAACACATGCGCTATAGGGGAATTGATGAACTAAATTGCCTGTAGTGTTTGAGTGTGAATGAGCATATGGGTGTTTCCTAGTGATGGGTTGCAGCTGGAAGGGCATCTGCTGCGTTAAACAAATACTGGATAAGTTGGAGGTTCATTCCGCTGTGGCGACCCCTGATTAATAAAGGAACTAAGCCGAAAAGAAAATGAATGATGAATCTTATTTTGACTGATAATAGACGCCAATAACAAAAAAATATGAATCCTAAAAAAATTGTTTGAAAAAATAATGAATAAATATATAATTGGGAAAAAATATGAATGAATTAAAATTCATCCTGAAGTAGGCTTCATTTTCTCTTATGCAAAAATTAAATGCACTAATCGGCCACTTTATTAGGTACACCTGTTCAACTGCTCGTTAGTGCAAATGTCTAATCAGCCAATCACATGGCAGCAGCTCAATGCATTTAGGCATGTAGGCATGGTCAAGACGATCTGCTGCAGGTCAAAGCGAACATCAGAATGGGGAAGAAAGGGGATTTAAGTGACTTTGACCGTGGCATCTTTGATGATGCCAGACGAGCTGCTCTGAGTATTTCAGAAACTGCTGATCTACTGGAATTTTCATGCACAACCATCTCTAGGGTTTACAGAGAATGGTCCGACAAAGAGGAAATCTCCAGTGAGCGGCAGTTCTGTGGGCGCAAATGCCATGTTGATGCCAGAGGTCAGAGGAGAATGGCCAGACTGGTTCCAGCTGATAGAAAGGCAACAGTAACTCAAATAAGCACTCGTTACAACCGAGGTCTGCAGAAGAGCATCTCTGAACACACAACACGTCCAACCTTGAGGCGGATGGGCTACAGCAGCAGAAGACCACACCGGGTGCCGCTCCTGTCAGCTAAGAACAGGAAACTGAGGCTACAACTCACACAGGCTCACCAAAACTGGACAATAGAAGATTGGAGAAACGTTGCCTGGTCTGATGAGTCTCCATTTCTGCTGACCCATTCGGATGCTCGGTTCAGAATTGGATCCATCCTGCCTTGTATCAGCGGTTCAGGCTGCTGGTGGTGGTGTAATGGTGTGGGGGAGATTTTCTTGGCACACATTGAGTCCATTAGTACCAATTGAGCATGGTGTCAACGCCACAGCCTACCTGAGTATTGTTGCTGACCATGTCCATCCCTTTATGAGCACAGTGTCTCCATCTTCTGATGGCTACTTCCAGCAGGATAACACACCATGTCATAAAGCACCAATCATCTCAGACTGGTTTCTTGAACATGACAATGAGTTCACTGTACTCAAATGGCCTCCACAGTCACCAGATCCCAATCCAATAGAGCACCTTTGGGATGTGGTGGAACGGGAGATTGGCATCATGGATGTGCAGCCGACAAATCTGCAGCAACTGTGCGATGCTATCATGTCAATATGGAGCAAAATCTCTGAGGAATATTTCCAGTAGCTTGTTGAATCTACGCCACGAAGGATTAAGGCAGTTCTGAAGGCAAAAGGGGTCCAACCCGGTACTAGTAAGGTGTACCTAATAAAGTGGCCAGTGAGTGTATATATATATAATTTTTTGGACATTTTAATATTTTCTGTTGAAATGTGACCTGTGTTTGTTTCTAACGTTAGATCATCTCATCTGAATAACTAATTTGCATACTAGAACAGTGTGCACAGCGATTGGACACTTACAAAAGCAGACACTTCTCCCATTGGTGGATGAGAGCTGTCAATCATTCTCAAGCAACAGGCTTTGATGGACTGATGATGATGAAGACATTTTCTAGAACTGGAGAGAGAAAAATGTCTCGGCGTTCGTCCAGAAATGACCGCTCTCCATCTCCGGCCGCTCTCAGGGACAGATGCATTATGGGAAACTGCGTCCATTAAGACAGATGAGCACCAACTTCCAGCCATTAATAATAAAACTGCACAGAGAGAGAGAGATCAATAGAAGAGGTCAGAATTACAGATTACAGTGGAGTGAATATATACAGCAGAACACCCAAAACTAATGCATTATGATATAATGAAGGAACTACAGTGGCTCAGTGTGACAGAATGAGTAGCTTTAGCGTGTTTACAGCTAATTGATGTTCTCAGCGGGTTAATGAACGTCGTTTATCATCAGAATACAGTAAGATGCAGAGGACGATCTCCCTTTTTTCAAAGGTCACACGCCGCACTTAAAGGTCACGCTTCATCTTTCATGTTTGTGCAAATCGCCGCTGCTGATTGGACATGACGGATGGCCAAATGCACATTTTCAGCTTTCAAATGCACAAGCTCAGATCAGCTTTCTATTTAGCTACACATACAGTCAGTGTTGCCAGATGTAGCTGACTGATCCCAGCCCAAAAGCTGTCAAAAAACCGCTGAAAACCAAAAAGCGCCGCCCAACAATCAGTCGACTATAATAACCTGTCTTGAAGCTGAGGAGCAGGGGGGGTGATTGAGATGTCGGGTCGGGAAGGGAGATCACAAGCGTTTCTACACTGTTCTAAGCATTTGTATGTGAAGAATGGGGGCTATGGCATCTCTTTGGGAGATCAAAACTGGTTTATAAGGGCAGACCGGGGCTGGCGGGCACACCGTTGCAAAATCAAATTTTCACTACCAGCCCATGTCATTTTTTACCCGCAAAAATCAATTCGAATCCGCCTGTAGCAAAGTTCGATATTAGGGGAAGAAGAAGACAGGGTCGGCGATTCAGGTAAGCAGTATAGTTTTATTATTTTTTTTTAAATGAGTGCACAACACCCGTAGTGTGCGTGTGTGTGTGCTCTCTCCCTCTTCTCCCGGCTGCTCCTTCTGTTCTCCTTAAGAAGGTTGTCTCTCCGGCCCAATCACTAGAATAAACAGGTGTTATTTATTATTTCTGATTGGCCTGCTGATTAGCCGCCGGGCTCCAAGCCTGCTCTCCCCCCTCATTGGGTGTTCGATCATGCTTACCTCTCCACATACCCCCACCGCCCGCCTCAGGCCGGGGAGCAGTCCGGCCTGCAGCCCTCCCCCCCCCCGCCCTGGAGAGGAAGTCGGCCACAGCCATTTGCGCCCCCGGCCTGTGGACCACCTTGAATTTAAAGGCTGTAACGCTAGATACCAACGGGTGATCCGCGCGTTGGTATCCTTCATGCGGTGAAGCCACTGGAGAGGAGCATGATCTGAACAGAGGACGAATTCCCTGCCCAGGAGGTAATAGCGAAGAGTGAGAACGGCCCCACCTGATCGCCAGGCACTCCTTCTCTATGGTGCTGTACTTAGCCTCACTCTTACTGAGTTTTCGGCTAATGTACAGCACCGGCCGTTCCACTCCTGCCACCTCCTGGGAGAGAACCGCCCCCAGACCCCGATCGGATGCATCCGTCTGTAACAGAAAGGGGAGAGCAAAATCAGGAGCGTGCAATAGTGGCCCCCCGCAAAGTATAGATTTTACCTTTGAGAAGGCCTGTTGACACTGCTCCGACCATTGGACGGTATCTGGTCCCTCCTTTTTAGTGAGATCAGTCAATGAGCTGACGAGGGCCGAATAATTAGGGACAAAACGCCTATAGTATCCCGCCAGCCCCAAAAACTGTCTCACCTCCTTCTTGGTCTTAGGTCTCGGACAGGTGGCAATAGCTGCAGTCTTATCAATTTGGGGCTGCACCTGCCCGTGGCCCTAAGTGGAAGCCCAGATACCTTACTTCCACTCGCCCAATTGCGCACTTCCGTGGGTTAGCCGTGAGCCCGGCCCGTCTCAGCGCCGACAATACCGCCCTCAGGTGTTGCATATGCCGCTGCCAGTCATTACTGTAAATGATGATGTCATCTAAATAAGCAGCGGCATATGCCCACGTGAGGGCCGAGTATTTTATCCATCAGACGCTGAAACGTTGCCGTTGCCCGAACAGCCCCGAACGGAAGTGTCACGAATTGGTGTAATCCAAACGGCGTTGTGAAAGCCGTTTTTCGCGGGATATTGGAGTCAAGGGGATCTGCCAATAGCCCTTCGTTAAATCCAAGTCGAGTAAAAATCGAGCAGCACCTAACCGGTCGAGCAACTCGTCAATACGCGGCATTGGATAGGCGTCGAATTTGACACCCGCATTTACCTTGCGATAATCCACACAGAACCGGACCGAGCCGTCAGTCTTGGGTACCAAGACAATCGGGCTGGCCCAGTCGCTGTGGGACTCTTCTACTACTCCCATTTTCAAACATATTACTCAATTCTTCCTGAATCACTTTTTCTTGTGTTCAGGTAGGCGATACGGCCGGGTCCTAACGACCACGCCCGGTTCGGTCTCGATATGGTGCTGAATCAGGTTAGTACGACCGGGCAGGGGTGAGAACACATCAGAGAATTCAACGTTGGAGGTGCCGGATATCGAGGAGCTGGCTCGCTGAGAGATGATCCCCTCCGGTGACCAGAGCGCCCGGCCGTCCCCGGCCGGGGCTCTCTGGCCCCAGGTTCATCCTCGTTAGTAACAAGCGTAGCCAGCGCCACTTCCTCCGGCTCCCTCCACTGCTTCAGCAGATTAATGTGATAAATCTGACGTGAACCAGCCCTGTCCGAACGAACCACCTCGTAAATCGAGATCACCGACTCGTCGTGTGACCACAAACGGCCCTTGCCACTTGGCGAGTAATTGAGAGCTGGAAGTGGGTAATAGTACAAGGACTTTATCTCCCTGTGCAAATTTACGTAGTTTAGTGCCCTTGTCATATCGCCGGCGTTGGTCATCCTGAGCCTTAAGCAAATTCTCCGTAGAGAGCCGCCCCAGTGTGTGGAGTTTTGCTCTAAGGTCCAGAATATACTGAATTTCATTTTTACTCTAGAAGGCTCGTCCTCCCAAGCCTCTCTAATGACATCCAAAACCCCTCTGGGCTGTCTGCCATAGAGAAGCTCGAAGGGGGAAAACCCCGTGGAGGCTTGGGGAACCTCCCGCACAGCAAATAACAAGGGCTCTAACCACTTATCCCAATTTTTCGCGTCCTCGTGAACGAATTTACGGATCATTGATTTAAGCGTGCGATTAAACCTTTCCACCAGCCCGTCTGTTTGTGGGTGATAGACGCTGGTGCGAATGGATTTAATGCCCAATAATCCATAAAGTTCGCGCATGGTGCGTGACATGAACGCGGTGCCTTGATCAGTGAGAATCTCCTTGGGGATTCCCACTCGGGAGATTATACGAAACAGAGCTTCCGCAACACTTTTTGCTGAGATGTTACGGAGCGCTACTGCTTCCGGGTAGCGGGTTGCATAATCCACTAGGACTAGTGCAAACCGGTGCCCGCGTGCGGATCGCTCTAATGGCCCGATGAGATCCATACCAATTCTCTCGAAGGGCATCTCCATAATTGGTAACGGGCGCAAAGGCGCTTTTGGGGTGGCCGGTGGATTTACCAGCTGACATTCACGGCACGCAGCGCACCATTTGCTGACATCCCCGTGAATGCCCGGCCAAAAGAATCGGGTCATGAGGCGATTTAATGTGGCCGCCTGACCTAAATGTCCAGCCATAGGATTAGCATGAGCCGCCTGGAAAAGCATTTTCCCGACGGCTCTTTGGTACTAATAATTGGGTAGTATCTTCTTTTGTCTGAGCGTCTTGGGTCACTCGATACACCCTGTCATTAATGATCGAAAAATATGGATAGGAGAGGGGCCGGTCAGGCTGGAGGTTTTCCCCATCTATCACCTGCACTCTTTCGAGTGCATGTCTCAGCGTGTCGTCACGCGACTGTTCCAGGGGAAAGTCTTTACACCGGGAAATTCCCAGCCCTTCCCCTGAGACAGCGCGTGACGTCACCGCTTGGGATTCCCCCAGCTGAGCGACACACCCCCTACCCGGCGATCTCTTCTTCCAAGACACACCCGCACATAAGACCCCTAATAATCTATTAAATCCAGGCCAATTGGTTCCCAGAATTAGCGGGTGTTTGAGGTGCGGGTTAACTGCTACCTCAACGCTATGCTTTTTACCCCGAAATTGAATGTCTATCGCCGTTAGCGGGTAGTGAATTACATCCCCGTGCACACACCTTACCCTTACTGTGCGGCTCGTATCCAATGCCGGGTCTTGAAGCAGGCTTTGGTGGATGGAGGTTTGGTTGCACCCCGAATCCACCAAAGCTTGATATGTACCCCCTTTTATACTCACTGGTATCCGGTATAGCCCGTCGCGACCGGGGCGACGATTGGGGTGGCGGGGACCCGAATCAGCGCACTCACCTCCTTCATGGAGCAGATTTTTGGTGTGCTATTCTCGCCCCACGCGGCGCCAATGCATCGGCCCAGCCCTTCTCACTATACCCCCAGGGCCAGCAAGACCAACCGATTGAACCGGAGAGAGACCTGGCGCTGTCTGGGGAACAGCCAGGGGTCGTTTGCTCCACCCGCCGTCCGGATATGGACCCGCCCCCCTTGGGACGTTCGGCAGGTCCGCCTCTGTGCACCGCCATCTGGGTGCTGGAGTGGGCGGTCCCCGCAGTCTGGGGCCTGGGAACAGGAGGAGAG
>NC_079436.1:58383445-58390945 GCF_903798145.1 Danio aesculapii
TGTGATGAAAATGGAAGTTTATTGGGAAGAGCAAAGGGATGTAGTTCGTTAAGTTTATCACTCCACATAATAATTAGAAAAACTACATATAAATCCGTCGATGACGTTTTCCAGGCTGGCAGATTATGGAAGGCCATTAGGGCCAAAACGTATGCAACAAACGCGTTTACACGTTATTACGTGTTAACACGTAATTTACGCGTTAACACGCAATTACGCGTTAACACGTAGGTACGTGTTAACACGTGATTTACGTGTTAACACGCAATTTACGTGTTAACACGTTTTTTTTTTTAAACTAATGTCATTTTTAAAGCATTATCATTTAATAATTTCTCCAACCTGCTCATTTTAAAATGTATAATGTCATTTCACTTACATCACAATAAATGTTTTGCAGTCAATGATCTGTAGTAGATATTTTGTAATATGAAAGGCCAGACATCTTCTGCAATGTTATGTTTGATGGCCGGGGACATTTTAAATCTTGTCATTCAGCTGCTGAGATTTCTTTGAAAAACATGTCCAGTGAAATCAGTATTTATTTTATTAAGCTTTATTTGACAAGTGTGGGCAAACACAAGAAACGTTTTGTGGTTGTTGTTTTTTTCAGGAGCACAGGATACATACAAATTAACACAAAAACACAGAATGACATAAGTGGATATAAAATAAACAATAAAACATTTTGGTTACAAAAATCATAAACAGTAAGGGTTGTGTATATGTATGACCATAAAAATAAACAGGTAACAACTGATCTAATAATAAAGATCTATAGAGATAATGATGTGTAGAGATCTGAAGGTTGGGCAGGTGCACAGCAATAATCCTCTCCGCTGTCCTGACAGTCCGCTGCAGTCTTATGTCTGATTTGGTGGCTGATCCAAACCAGACAGTAATTGAAGTTTTGTCAGATGAAGTGGCGGCAGATTGTGCATTCTCATACTACATGTAACAGGTCAATAATTACTAAACACATAAATGATTTAATGCAGAGTAACCTATCTTGGTGAGGTTTATTTCTGCAAATAATGCACATATTGTAGAACAAACATTTTATAAAAATACAGTTTTCTTTATAATTTTGTGTTATACATTTATGCTTGTAATATATATTTATTGTTTACAGAACTTTGGCTTATGTACTTTTGTCTCTGTACTGGAAGCTCCAAATCACCAAGACAAAATATTCTTGTGTGAAAACAATTGACAATAAATAATTGACAAGTTTCGATAAAACTATGTAATAACAAAGCTCCTTTCTGCCTTAAGAAAAAACTAAATTATGATATACTAAATCAAAATTACAAGATAAAAAGTCGAAATAATGTTTTAATAACTCAAAATTATGACTGAATAAATCTGTAGAAATGACATGACAATAGGTGGCGACAAACAACCATCTAAATGTGGAACTTATTTCTCTAAAGAGGATTAATCTAATAAAACAAAGTTTTTTTAGAGAGTTATTAAATCTTTAACTTTCAAGCATGCAGTTTTCATAAACAAGCTAATGAAATAACCTAAACTTAAATTAATGTTCCATGGTAATTTACTTGACAAGTAACTTGCATTTAGTGGGTAACACATGCAGTTAAGTCAATGCAAAATGAAGTTAATTTAAAATAATATTTCCCACATTATCTTTAACAAACAAAAGGAAATTCACAGTATTATCTATGTCACAGTGTCCTATACAACAAAAATAATTATTCTGGAGTCATAATAAGTCTTATAGTGTGTGTGTATATATATATAAATTATTATGCAAACTTTAATACTTTTTTTTAAATATTAAGATGTTGTTAGTAATTTTATCTTGACAGACTGGCACAATTCAGCATGTAGACTCTCAAATTAAATAAATAAATAACGCATTGCACAGGCATGCACAGAGCATCTCCGTTCTCACAATGAGTTTCTGAGTTCTATCATCCAACCAAGTTTGTTCTTCCAAAGTAATCTGGGAACAAGGTCAGTGCTGCAAATAGCTTGTAAAGCCTGGCTCATTCAAAGAGACTTGCGCAATGAATGATAATGTCATTAATAATCAAAACGGTATAAATCAGGCTTCTCTAAAACAGTAAATATTGCACATAAAATTTAACAAATAGTGTTTTGGCGCTGAAGCATATAACGGACTTGTGCACTTCAGATGGTATTCTCTCTTGTTTATGGTGTAGATAACGGACAAAAAAAAAACAAAAAAAAAAACACACACACACATTACAATTAAGAATTAAGATTATAAATTATATCAAATGTTTCAAAAAGATAATTTTCCAAGAAATGATTCCTTTTGTTGTGTGGAAAAGGGTTTGATTGATAATCTACTGTAATTGTTGTGTCTCAAACCCCTGTCATATGTCTGCTACATTTTTGATTTCTCATTATTTTAAAGATTATGGTGCTTTCATTTTCTCCTCACTTGCTGCAGGAGTTTTAAAATCCTAACCGATAATAAAATCTGGTTGCAGCGCACACGAGGCGAATCTTCTGCGATTTCATTATCCCAAATCTTAAACGTACGCACACTAGAAGATATGAAAACTGCGGCACAGCACACTACAAGATACTCTTAAGATTGTGCCAGAAGGATTCCTGACAGTTATTATTATTAGCTAATAATATCTCCATAATACTGGGATGCGCTGTGCTTCGACTGGCTATCTATTTAAAAAAAATTGTTACCTGTTGCACTGCAAAGCCAATGGTGTGGAAAACTATAATTCACAATGCAAGGAAACTCTGGTCTGCAGTTACAGTACTGTCTCTCCCTGGGAATTTTTTTTTTCTATTCTTTAATTTTCTCAACCTTACATTTTAATGTTTAAGCATTTTGTTTCATTGGCTACACTTCTGGGTCATAAATACCACACACACAGAATAAAGTGTGGCTAATGAAAAAAATTATAATTTAAGCTTATTATAAATTAGCTTATTAATTTATTCATTGTTAAAACCAATGTGATTCTCACCAGCTATTCTTTTAAGGCTTTCAGGAGCCATGAACGGAATAACGGGCTGTATTAATAGCCTAATAATTACTTATTGTCATTATGGTAATATTTGACCAACTGCCTATAGGCACCTCAAAATGGTTCCTGGCAGTTATAAAAATAAATAAACGCATGCACTCGAGGTGTGCTGCATTTGTCTTTCATATATGAAATGAAAGTTTGTATTTGAGACAGAAATTAACAGAAAATTGCGGCTCATCGCGTGCGTTTATTTAATTTTATAACTGCCAGGAACAGCTATGCAAACTGGGACATAATAACACCTATTTTGAGGTTTTGCCTATAGTGTCAGGTAATGAAATATTATCATAATAATAATATTTATTATTATTATTATTATTATTATTATTATTAGCAGGTTGTTGATAAAGCTAGTTTGTCCGTTCATTGCTGTGACAAGGTCCTGTAAGCCGAAAAAGAATAGCTGGGGAGAATCGCATCGGTTTTAAATAATAAATAAATATATATAAGCTAATTTATAATAAGCTTACATTATAATTTTTTACCCACAAGTTTGTGCGGTATTCATGAGCCCAGTGTGTAGCCAATAAAACAAAATGCTTAAATATTAAAATGTCCTTAAAAAAAAAAAAAAAAAAAAAAAAAATATATATATATATATATATATATATATATATATATATATATATATATATATATATATATATATATATGTGTGTGTGTGTGTGTGTGTGTGTGTGTGTGTGGTGTGTTGGTTCAGTATAGGGAATAGAATAGTATAAAGTATAAAAAAAATAGTCCCATAGCCTAAACCGAAAAGAGTAGGCTATAGGCTATAAGATTTTTTTTTCAGAGAGAGATAACTGCAGGGCCAGGGTTTTGCGTTGTGAATTATATTTTTCCACATAGCCAACAATTTTGCTTTTAAACTATATAGCCAGTCAAGGCACTGTATAATAAGTAAAACTGGCCACAATTTAGTTTGCCTGCGAAAAACTGGCAGGAAATATATATTAAATACAAAGGCTGATTATTTTACTGGCGTTGAGGCACACTATTACGGATTTTAACAAAAATATTATAACATATGAGGAAACATATTTGACAACAACAGATCCTATTATTGTCAAAACAAATGTCCTTAATTACCTACCTAGTTTGACAGCAAGCGTCAAGTGTTTATTGAGATTGTGTCTGTCATCTGTTCTTTATGAAGCATTACACAGAAGCGCGTGCGGTGACCGCAGCGATGTTCAGCTGATGAGGCGTATTTATTTAGCCTGTAACCTACCCTACTGTATACAATTTTTTTTTTACGTATAATGTTCCATTACTTAAAATTTCGTTAAATCGAATATGTATAGTTTATATATAAAATGAGCCCTAGCTTATTTCGCTTTGATAATTATGCAAGGATAATATTGCATATTCGGTTTAGGCCTGGATAAATTATGTATTGTATAAAAGGATTGTTTATGGACTAAGCTAGCTGTAATTCAAGCGAAAGGAGAGACCGAGTGCGCGCGCAAAGGGACTCATATCTCATATCTCTTCATTGATTGCGGATTCCAGCAGTAAGAGCAGACTGTAAAGGTTTAGTAACAGAGTTTTTCTTAAAATATCGCAATGCACACAACATAATGAGTGACATATCAGAATTAAAAAGAGGATAAACTGTTGGTGTGCATCTCGCTGGCACATCTGTGACCAAGACAGAACGTGTTTGAGATGATCAAGAGCCACGTTATCCATGGTAAATCACCAAATGAAGAAGAACCACATCCATCAGGAGGAACTGTGGATGCCAGAGGAATCTGTCTGAAATAAATGTCTTTGTGTAGTGAACAAGCATGAATAACATTCAGGTTTTGGAGTATTGTAATTCTCAGCTTCAACCTGCATGTTTTTTCATGCTAGTTAACTATTTATTAATATGATTTACTGTTACCATTAACAAAGCATTTGTGAGTGTAATTATGAACCTTATTGTAGTGTACACTCCAGCATTATCTAATGTTACATTTGTTCATTGTTTGTACTTGTTATCACTAATGTGTTAATTAACACTGTAACAGACGTTAATAAGAGTTATCTTACATTTTTTTATGTTTAAGGATCACTTTACGTCTATTGTTTATGGGGGACTTTTATTTTGACAAGAAATCCGTTTTTCAGAGCTAAAAAGAAATGATGAGAGAACAGTATGGGCATTTCATGACGGTTTAACAGAGCTCGTACTAAAAAGGCCGGTCTATAAGTTTATTCAGCAACCCCCCGAAAAGGCATCGCTTTGTTAATGTAGACTATTTCGTTTTAATTATTTTCGCTAGTCTCTCTCTCTCTCTCTCTCTCGAATTTTTTTTATCCTCGTATGAATACAGCCCAACGTTATTTTACAGTTAGATGACTGGTAAAGAAGCAGGCTATCGGAAATTGAAAAAAGAAACTGTCTCAGCGAAATCTCTGCCTTATTTCTCGCTGCCAAATATGTTGAGCTCCTTTTAAAGGAAGTGGACCAGATGGCGTAGGCTCGACGTAGCCATTGTGTAACAAAACGATTGCGCGCATCACCACATTAATATTTAGGAGAAGGATTACGAGCTGTTACGAAAGACACAGTTATCGTGACACCACAGCTACGTTTTACTTGAATTATTCATGATGCAGTGACCGAAGCACTACGATGCGCTTACGGTGACCTTACCTCATCAACCAAGATCATGACGGGAGAGTAACGCACGCGGAAGTACGTTAAGAAATACAAACCGCAAGATGGCGTACTAGGTAGCAGCATTTTGTAACAGCTGGCGGAGTCTCAAAGTTTTTCTTAGTGTTCTTTAAAGTTTTCCCAATTAATTGGTAGCGAATTGTTTTTTCATCATCTATAAATGGCGGGTAGAGGAAGAAAACCGGAGGATACAGCTGTGATCAGCGACAAATTTGATCATGATTATGCGGAGGTGATGGAAGTAGGTGCTGAAACTAATAAGTATGGAAGGCCATTGGGGCCAAAACGTCTGCAACAAACGCGTTTACACGTTATTACGTGTTAACACGTAATTTCGCGTTAACACGCAATTACGCGTTAACACGTAGGTACGTGTTAACACGCGATTTACGTGTTAACACGCAATTTACGTGTTAACACGTTTTTTTTTTAACTAGTGTCATTTTTAAAGCACTATCCTTTAATAATTTCTCCAACCTGCTCATTTTAAAATGTATAATGTCATTTCACTTAAATCACAATAAATGATTTGGAGTCAATGAACTGTAGTAGATATTTTGTATAATGAAAGGCCAAACATCTTCTGCAATGATATGTTTGATGGCCGGGGACATTATAATTCTTGTCATTCAGCTGCTGAGATTTCTTTGAAAATGTGTCCAGAGAAATCAGTATGAGCTTTATTTGACAAGTGTGGGCAAACACACAAGAAATGTTTTGGGTGTTTTTTTTTCCAGGAGCACAGGATACATACAAATCAACACAAGGACACAGAATGACATAAGTGGATATAAAATAAACAATAAAACATTTTGGTTACAAAAATCATAAACAGTAAGGGTTGTGTATATGTATGACCATAAAAAATAAACAGGTAACAACTGATCTAATAATTAAGATCTATAGAGATAAAGATGTGTAGAGATCTGAAGGTTGGTCAGGTGCACAGCAATAATCCTCTCCGCTGTCCTGACAGTCCGCTGCAGTCTTCTTATTTCTGATTTGGTGGCTGATCCGAACCAGACAGTAATTGAAGTTTTGTCAGATGAAGTGGCGGGAGATTGTGCATTCTCATACTATATGTAACAGGTCATTAATTACTAAACACATAAATGATTTAATGCAGAGTAGCCTATCTTGGTGAGGTTTATGTCTGCAAATAATGCACATATTGTAGAACAAACATTTTATAAAATTACTGTATTTCTTAATAATTTTGTGTTATACATTCATGCTTGTAATATATATTTATTGTTTGCAGAACTTTGCACTATGTACTTTTTGTTACTCTACTGGAAGCTCCAATCACCAAGACAAAATATTCTTGTGTGTAAACAAATGAGGTAAGAAAAACCCAAATTATGATTAACTGGATCAAAATTACAAGATAAAAAGCAGAAATTATGATTTAATAACTCAAAATTATGACTGAATAAATCTGTAGAAATTACATTACAACAATAGGTGGCCACAAAGCACCATCTAAATGTAGAACTTAATTCTCCAAGGATGATTTTATAAAAAGTTTTTTTTTTTTTAAATTATTATAGTTATTGAATCTTTAACTGAGAATTGTGTGAAAATATACATTTATTTTACATCAAATATAATACATTGTTTAATAACATGTACATATTTGTAATAGTTATATAAATAGGCTAAGGGGCAATTTTTCGATATCATTTTCTTTTCAGCTTAGTCCCTTTAGTAATTTGGGTTTACCACAGGTGAATGAATCGCCAACTCATTCAGAACGTTTTACACAACGGATGCCCTTTCAGCTGAAGC
>NC_079436.1:58395945-58418445 GCF_903798145.1 Danio aesculapii
ACACACATTTTATATATATATGTGCACAGTGGGGTGGCCCGGTGCCTAGAGCCACTGCCCGTTTGCCTTCATTGGCTGAGGTGCCCCTCTTGCTCAATCGAGAATATATATATATATTTATATATATATATATATATATATATATATATATATATATATATATATATATATATATATATATATATATATATATATACTATAAGAATTATTATGACTATATATATAAGATAATGTGGGAATATTATTTTAAATTAACATTTTGCATTGACTTCAACTGCATGTGTTACCCACTACAATGCAAAGGTACTTGTCAAGTAAATTACCCATGGAACATTAGTTTAAGTTTAGGTTATTTCATTAGCTTGTTTAAGAAAAATGCATGCTTGAAAAAATGACATTTTCAGTTAAAGATTTAATAACTCTCTAAAAAACTTTGTTTTATTAGATTAATCATCTTTAGAGAATTAAGTTCTACATTTAGATGGTTGTTTTTCGCCACCTATTGTCATAATGTAATTTCTACAGATTTATTCAGTCATAATTTTGAGTTATTAAATCATATTTCGACTTTTTATCTTGTAATTTTGATTCAGTAATCATAATTTAGTTTTTTCTTAAAAGGCAGAAAGGAGCTTAGTTATTACATAGTTTTTATGGAAACTTGTCATTATTTCTTGTCAGTTGTTTGCACACAAGATATTTGTCTTGGTGATGGAGCTTCCAGTACAGAGACAAAGTACATAGTCCAAAGTTCTGTAAACAATTACATATATTACAAGCATAAATGTATAACACAATTATAAATTATAAAATGTTTGTTCTACAATATGTGCATTATTTGCAGACATAAACCTCACCAAGATAGGCTACTCTGCATTAAATCATTTATGTGTTTAGTAATTAATGACCTGTTACATATAGTATGAGAATGCACAATCTGCCACCACTTCATCTGACAAAACTTCAATTACTGTCTGGTTCGGATCAGCCACCAAATCAGAAATAAGAAGACTGCAGCGGACTGTCAGGACAGCGGAGAGGATTATTGCTGTGCACCTGACCAACCTTCAGATCTCTACACATCTTTATCTCTATAGATCTTAATTATTAGATCAGTTGTTACCTGTTTATTTTATGGTCATACATATACACAACCCTTACTCTTTAAGATTTTTGTAACCAAATGTTTTATTGTTTATTTTATATCCACTTATGTCATTCTGTGTCCTTGTGTTGATTTGTATGTATCCTGTGCTCCTGAAAAAACACAAACATTTCTAGTGTGATTGCCCACACTTGTCAAATAAAGCTCATACTGATTTCTCTGGACACATTTTCAAAGAAATCTCAGCAGCTGAATGACAAGAATTATAATGTCCCCGTGCCATCAAACATAACATTGCAGAAAATGTTTAGCCTTTCATAATTCAAAATATCTACTACAGTTCATTGACTCCAAATCATTTATTGTGATTTAAGTGAAATGACATTATACATTTTAAAATGAGCAGGTTGGAGAAATTATTAAATGATTGTGCTTTAAAAATGACACTAGTTTAAAAAAACGTGTTAACAACGTAAATTGCGTGTTAACACGTAAATCACGTGTTAACACGTACCTACGTGTTAACGCGTAATTGCGTGTTAACGCGTAAATTACGTGTTAACACGTAATAACGTGTAAACGCGTTTGTTGCAGACGTTTTGGCCCCAATGGCCTTCCATAACGGTTGGCCGCGCCTACTTGTAGCTTCTTTTGCAGTGTTCAGAAACCTATGGGTGACGTCACGGATGCTCCGTCCATATATTTTACAGTCTATGATAATAATGCATTTATGGATATTGTACTGTATTATAATTTATTCATTGATCAATATCGTGTTGAGAAATGTTGAATTTATGAGTACTGCATTTATGGATATTTTTATATTTTTATGAAATTATAAAAGCTTATTTATTATGTTAGGATCTTATAGTGTTCGTATAGTAATGTTTTTATGTTCTTGTCGAGTCTGTTGCATAGTAATTTCGTTCTGCATTACAATTTTATCGTGATGTTTTGAATGACAAAAATAAAGGAACCTGAAACTAAAAATGAGCTTACACAATTTAAGTATCATTGTCATTTTAATTAGCTTCAGTTTCAATTAAAAACATTGGATTGGAGTTTCTGTTCTAGGATTAGTTAACTAAATTAATTTAGTGTTAATTTCATATTGTCAAAACATCTCCAGGGCCTGAAAATCACCTCAGACCCCTATAGTTTAACTCTGTGTTATTTATTATCAAGTAAATACTATTACATCATTATTATTATTAAGAATTAGATTTCTCAATTTAAGTGTTTCTGTCATGTTTATTAGCTTCAGATCCAATAGTCAAATGACTGCATTATGTTTTCTGTTCTAGATTTAGTTAACAACAATGCCACAGATGAATACTGCATTGCTACCCTCACAAATGAGCTTGAAATATTTATCAAACCCCATTTTAAAGTCCCAGATGTGTCAGAAGTGAAGGTTAAAGCCATGAAACAGAAGGAAATGATTCATTCTCTTCCACAGGAGGCGTTTCACATGCTGATTGATTTACTGTAGAGCTGTGTTCTGATGTATTTTTCATTGTGTTCAGAAAACAGTTTAAGATTCAGATGTGTTCCTGAGAGAGTCTGCGCTCACATTTCAGCTGTGTTTACGGGGAAATAATCACATTTATTCACAAGCTGATTTCTCAGATTGAGTGTTTGCATCTAGAGAGCTGTTATTGGATAGAACTTTCATCCACACAATGAAGAAACTGAATAACATGAACTGATCAATATTGCTCTTATGAGTATTGCAGTTTTAAATAATATACCATTTGAATCATATTTTCTTCCATGCAATGATAAACATGTATTGATGAATATTGCATTCATGAGTATTTGTGCATTTATGAATATTGTATTATATTTTCATCCATGTATTGATCAATAACATGCATTGATAAGTATTGCATTCATATATGTTGCATTTATGGATATTGCATCATATTTTATCCATGCATTGATAAATATTGCATTTATTACATGCTTTCATTTATGTATTCATTAATAACATGCATTTACAAATACTGCATTCATGAATATTGCATTGGATATTGACTCATATTTTCATCCATGAATTCATTAATAACATCCATTGATCAATATTGCATCTAATTTATGTATATTATTATATTTATGAATATTGCACTATATTTTCATCAATGCGTTGATTAATATTGCATTGATCAATATTACATCCATGAATATTGCATTTATAGATGTCTTATATTTTCATCCATGCATTCATTAATAACATGCATTGATTAATATTGCATTCATGCTTATCTAATTAATGTATATTATTATATTTATCAATATTGTACTATATTTTCATCAGTGCAATTGATTAATATTGCATTCATGCTATTTAATTTATGTATATTATTATATTTATCAATATTGTACTATATTTTCATCAGTGCATTGATTAATATTGCATTCATGCTTATTTAATTTATGTATATTATTATATTTATGAATATTGTACTATACTTTCATCAATGCATTGATTAATATTGCGTTGATAAATATTGAATTTATGAATATTGCATTTATGGATGTTGTATTATGTTTTCATCCAGGCACTGATAAACATTGCATTCATTAATATGACACATTTCCATCCTTGCATTCATTGACAAATATTGCATTCGCATTCATGGATAATAATGCATTTATGGATATTGTACTGTATTATAATTTATTGATTGATCAATATCGTGTTGAAAAATCTTGAATTGGTACTGCATTTATGGATGTTCTGTCCTATTTTCATCCATGTATTGATAACCGCTATGAATCATTAAACATTGCATTAAGGTTGCATTTTGGATATTATATGGATATTTCATTTTTGAAAATTATAGTATGTATTTTGCATCATATTTTCATTCATGCAATGATAAATATTGCACTTATGAATGTTGCATTTATGACTATTGCATTGTATTTTCATCCATGTACTAATGAATAACATGCATTGATAAATATTGCATCATAGTTTCATTCATGAATTGATTAATATTTTATTGATACATTTTGAATTCATGAGTGTTGCATGTGTGGATATTATTGCATTTATGAATATTGCATTTATAAATATTATTGTTTTTACATATTTTGCATATTTTCATCCATGTATTGATCATTAACATGCATCGATAAATATTGCATTCATGAATTTTTCATTTATGAATATTATAACATTTATGAACGTTGCGTCATTTTAATCCATGCAAATAACATGCATTGATAAATATTCAGTTTATGAATATTGCATGTATGAATATTGTATCGTATTTTCATCCATGCACTGGGGAATATTGGATCTATAAACATTGCATTTATGTATATTATTGCCTTTTTGGATTTAGCGTCAATTTTCATTCAGGCATTAATAAATAACATGCATTGATAGATATTGCATTTATGGATATCGCATCATATTTTCATATATGCATTCATTAACAATATGCATTGATAAATAATGCATTAATTGATAATTAATTTAATAATAATACTACATTTATGAATATTGTTCCATGTACTAATCCATGCATTGATCAATATTGCATTGATAAATATTAATTTATAAACATTGCATTTATGGACATTGTATTATATTTTCATCCATGGATTGATAAATATTACATATATGCAAAATATATCAGTATCATGCAATCCTGGACATTTCATGCATTTTTAGATATTGGACACAATATTTCTCCATGCAATAATAAAAAAAATTGCTAATATAATTTTAAATAACATGCATTGATAGATTTTGCATTTATGGATATTACATATTTCCATTCATGTATTCATTAATAACATGCATTGCCAAATATTGCATTCAAAAATATTGCATTTATGGATATTATATCATATTTAATACAAGTATTGATCAATAACATGCATTGAATATTTATGAATACTCAATTCATTGATGTTGCATCATATTTTCATTCATGCATTCATTAACACCATGCATAGATAAATAATGCATCGATGAATAATTAATTAAAATAATATTACTACATTTATGGATATTGTACCTTATTTTCATCCATGCATTGATCAATGTTGCATTGATAAATATTAAATTTTGAATATTGCAACTCTGAATATTGTATTTTTTTTATGCATGCACTGGTGAAAACTGCATTTATGAAATAACATCAGCAACATGCATTAATGAATATTGTATTGTATTTTCATCCATGCATTCATAAATACCACGAATTGCTAAATTTTGCACTTATGAATATTGCATGTATGGATTTTGCATCATATTTTCATCCACGCATAATAAGATGTATTGATAAATATTTATTTATAAATATTGCATTTATGGATATTGCATCAGATTTTCATCCATGCACTAATAAATAACAAATATTGATAAATATTGCATTGATATGACTATGACATATTTCCATCCATGCTTTCATTAATAACATGCATTGACAAATATTGCATTCATAAATACAGTATCATATTTTTATACATGCATTGATCAACATGCAGTGATAAATATTTATGAATGCTCAGTTCATGGAAGTTTGCATCATATTTTCATCCATGTATTCACTAACAACACGCATTGATAAATAATGGATTCATAATTAATTAATTGAATAATTTTACTACATTTATGGATATTGTATCATATTTTCATGAACTGATCAATATTGCATTGATAAATATTGAATTTATATATAGTGTATGATACTGTATGATATAGTATCTTATTATTCATACATGCATTGATCAATAACATGCAGTGATAAATATTTATGAATACTCAATTTATGGATATTGCATCATATTTTCATCCATGCATTCATTAACAACATGCATTGATGATTAATGCACTCATATTGCATTTATATTTTCATCCATGCACTGATGAGTATTGCATCTATGAAAATACATCAGTAGCATGCGTTCCTGGACATACCATTTATAGATATTGGATAGAATTTCTCTCCATGCATTCATGAATATTGCATCATTTTCATCCATGCACTGATTAAGAACATGCACTGATAAATATTGCATTTATGAATATTGCATTTATGGATATTATCTCATTTTTGGATTTTGCATCAATTTGTCATCCATGCATTGATAAATAACATGCATTGGTAACATTTGCATTTATGATTATTGCATTTATGCATATTGCATTTATGGATATTGTATCATATTTTGATCCATGGGCTATGAATATTGCATCTATAAAAACTGCATTTATGGATAATATTGCATTTATGGATTTTGCATCATATTTTCATCCATGCATTGATAAATATTGCATTCATGATTACTGAATTCATAAATATTGCATTGATAAATAACAAATATCGATAAATATTGCATTGATAAGTATATGATATTTTTATCCATGCATTCATTAATAACATGCATTGACAAATATTGCATTCAAGGATATTCTATCATATCTAAATACACGTATTTATCAATAACATGTAATAATAAATATTTATAAATGCTCAATTTATGGATATTGCATCATATTTTTATCCATGCATTCATTAATAACATGCATTGACAAATATTGCATTCATGGATATTATATCATATCTAAATACACGTATTTATCAATAACATGCAATAATAAATATTTATGAATGATCAATTTATGGGTATTGCATCGTATTTTCATTCATGCATTCATTAACAACATGCATTGATAAATAGTGCACTAATGAATAATGAATTTAATAATATTACTACATTTACGGATATTGTTAATATTAATGATTATTGATAAAAATTGAATTCATGAATATGGCATGCATGGATATTATTGCATTAATTATTCATCCATGCATTGATAAATTACATGTATTAATAAACTATGCATTTATGATTATTGAATTTATGAATACTGTGTATTGATATTGTATCGTATTTTCATCCATGCACTGTTTAATATTGCATCTATGACTATTACATTTATGGATATTATTGCATTTATGGATGTTGCATCATATTTTCATCCATGCATTGATAAATATTGCATTCATGATTACTGAATTCATAAATATTGCATTGATAAATAACAAATATCGATAAATATTGCCTTGATAAGTATATGATATTTTTATCCATGCATTCATTAATAACATGCATTGACAAATATTGCATTTATGGATATTATGTCATATCTAAATACACATATTTATCAATAACATGCAATAATAAATATTTATGAATGCTCAATTTATGGATATTGCATCATATTTTTATTTATGCATTCATTAACAACATGCATTAATAAATAATGCACTCATAAATAATGAATGTAATAATATTACTACATTTATGGATATTGTTAATATGAATGATTATTGATAAAAATTGAATTCATGAATATGGCATGTATGGATATTATTGCATTAATTATTCATCCATGCATTGATAAATTACATGTATTAATAAACTATGCATTTATGATTATTGAATTTATGAATACTGTGTATTGATATTGTATCGTATTTTCATCCATGCACTGTTGAATATTGCATCTATGAATATTACATTTATGGATATTATTGCATTTATGGATTTTACATTATATTTTCATCCATGCATTGATAAATAACATGCATTGATAAATATTGCATTCATGATTACTGAATTCATAAATATTGCATTTATGGATATTGTATCATATTTTCATCCATGCAGTGATAAATAACAAATATCGCTAAATATTGCATTGATAAGTATATGATATTTTTATCCATGCATTCATTAATAACATGCATTGACAAATATTGCATTTATGGATATTATATCATATTTTAATACATGTATTTATCAATAACATGCATTAATAAATATTTATGAACGCTCAATTTATGGATATTGCATCATATTTTCATTTATACATTCATTAACAACATGCATTGATAAATAGTGCACTAATGAATAATGAATGTAATAATATTACTACATTTATGGATATTGTTAATATTAATGATTATTGATAAAAATTGAATTCATGAATATGGCATGTATGGATATTATTGCATTAATTATTCATCCATGCATTGATAAATTACATGTAATAATAAACATTATTGAATTTATGAATACTGTGTATTGATATTGTATCGTATTTTCATCCATGCACTGTTGAATATTGCATCTATGAATATTACATTTATGGATATTATTGCATTTATGGATTTTGCATCATATTTTCATCCATGCATTGATAGATATTGCATTTATTATTATTAAAATTACGAATATTGCATGTATGGATATTGCACTGTATTTTCATCCATGCACAGACGAATATTGCGTCCATGACAATACATCAATTACATGCAATGCATTGGATAAAATATTCATGCTGCAATGATGTAAAGCATGCACTGACAAATACAGCATTTATGAATATTCATTGCTGATGTGATGCAGCAGTAGCATGAGGTCATTTCATGCTCAGTGACACCACATCTGTTTCCCTGCCCTGTCTGCATCTACAGCTGCTCCACTAAACAAGTTCTTCATTCTTCAGTCTGTCTGTTTCCCATTGTTCAACATGCATTATTATTTACTGTATAGGCAAAAGCCCAAACACATTCACAGCAGGGCGGTGTGAAATTCTAGCATTATGCGAGCGGATTATTCTCATTGCTCATCTCATGCATATTAATTATGCATATAGGCTTGTGAGACGGAGTCTCCATGGAGTCCTCAGTTATATAATCAAGTATAATGACATGTTGAAATTTCTCCTTGCTCTTTCAGTGATACCTTCACAAGAGAAGAGAGGAGCGTTTACTGTCATATTAATATTAATAATGCATGAAAGCACCTAAGTGTTCTTAAAGCCTTGCAATAACACTTTAGTGTGTCATTTTACATTAAATATGAAGAATCAATTTTTGTGTAAAGAAAAATATGTAATTTAAAATAATAACTGGTTTCTTTGCATGAATATTTACATCAAGAAATAATGCAAAGACACTAGTTATCATTTAAAATGTCTTATGATCATAATGCAGAGTACCAATAAAGTATTATTATATTATTTCAGTTGGAAAACATGCATGCATGATGCTAATATTTGTTAAACAGATTTTCCTCTAATTGACTTTGATTTAAGTGTAATTTAATGTGATGATTATGCTGATTATATCATGAAAAATAAATCTGGATTCACTTGTAAGAATCAATGTGATTTTGGTTTAATAGTCACTGTATATAATGTAATATTTATATTAATGATATAATATTTAACCTCATGCACATGATGCTACTGTTTGTATTTCAAGAGTTCCCACTTAGATATGCTTGGCGTATAAAGCAGGTTTGGCATGCTGTCCCGGGAGAGAACCCTGAGCTCGGAGATATTTGAGCCCAGGGCTCCCGCCCGGTCGATAAGCACATCAGGAGATCCGAGATCAGGTAGGTCTCGAGAGCTCCCCCTTTAGAAAAGGGAGGAAAAGGAGGAGATGGGGTGGAAGGGGGGATTATTCCAAATGAAGATAGAGCAGTAGGGAGAAAATGATCCATTTATAGTAAACTAGGATCACTCTGATTGGATTATTACTGATTACAGATGAGTGGCCAGACGTGCTCAATCATATCACGTGCTCCTCTCCAAATGAGTTTATGAAACTTCACTTTAATTTAATGAGACTTTTAGAAACAATTAACACTTTATTCATGAGTGTCTAGTTTCATTTTTGGCATTCGTCGTTACATGTACATTTAATTCTTGCAGAAAGGAAATGAAGCCTATATTCATTCATTCATTCATTTTTTTTTCGGCTTAGTCCCTTTATTAATTCGGGGTCGCCACAGCGAAATGAACCGCCAACTTATCTAGCACATGTTTTATGCAGCGGATACACTACGGACAATTTAGCCTATGTAACCCCGCTGGTCCTAGGCCACCCAACACGCTCCGAGCTGGTATTGAACAGGCGACCTTCCGCATGGCAGTCGGTTGCTCTAACAAGGAGGCTAAAGACCATGGCCTAGCATCTGTCACAAGAGCACCTTTAGAAATCAGGGGGGTAAGGTTTACCTGCACAGCACTTACTAGCTGGCCTCTGTTACACTCACTCAATTCACCTTTACCGTATGTGTTTGGACTGTGGGGAAACCGAAGCACCCGGAGGACACCCACGCAACCTCCACACAGAAACACCAACTGACCCAGCCGAGGCTCGAACCAGTGACCTTCTTGCTGTGAGGTGACATGCAGCACTACCTACTGCACCACAGCATCGCCATGAAGCCTATATTTCAGGAAGAATTTCTGAATTTTCACAGAGAATATCCCAAACAATAATGAAAAAATAAGCTAAATAACAATATATGCATTATAATAGCGTGACTTTTTAAATAGAAAGGTTTCCCCCACAGTCCAAACACATGCGCTATAGGGGAATTGATGAACCAAATTTCCCGTAGTGTATGAGTGTGAATGAGCATATGGGTGTTTCCCAGTGATGGGTTGCAGCTGGAAGGGCATCTGCTGCGTTAAACAAATACTGGATAAGTTGGCGGTTCATTCCGCTGTGGCGACCCCTGATTAATAAAGGAACTAAGCCGAAAAGAAAATGAATGATGAATCTTATTTTGACTGATATTAAACGCCAATAACAAAAAATATGAATCCTAAAAATATTGTTTGAAAAAATAATGACTAAATATATAATTGGGAAAAAATATAAATGAATTAAAATTCATCCTGAAATAGGCTTCATTTTCTCTTATGCAAAAATTAAATGCACTCATCGGCCACTTTATTAGGTACACCTGTCCAAATGCTCGTTAACGCAAATGTCTAATCAGCCAATCACATGGCAGCAGCTCAATGCATTTAGTCATGTAGACATGGTCAAGACGATCTGCTGCAGGTCAAACTGAGCATCAGAATGGGGAAGCAAGGGGATTTAGGTGACTCTGCTCGTGGCATGGTTGTTGGTGCCAGACGGGCTGCTCTGAGTATTTCAGAAACTGCTGATCTACTGGGATTTTCACGCACAACCATCTCTAGGGTTTACAGAGAATGGTCCGACAAAGAGGAAATATCCAGTGAGTGGCAGTTCTGTGTGCGCAAATGCCTTGTTGATGCCAGAGGTCAGAGGAGAATGGCCAGACTGGTTCCAGCTGATAAAAAGGCAACAGTAACTCAAATAAGCACTCGTTACAACCGAGGTCTGCAGAAGAGCATCTCTGAACACACAACACGTCCAACCTTGAGGCGGATGGGCTACAGCAGCAGAAGACCACACCGGGTGCCGCTCCTGTCAGCTAAGAACAGGAAACTGAGGCTACAATTCACACAGGCTCACCAAAACTGGACAATAGAAGATTGGAGAAACGTTGCCTGGTCTGATGAGTCTCCATTTCTGCTGCGATGAATGGTCGGCTCAGAATTTGGCCTCAACAACATGAAAGCATGGATCCATCCTGCCTTGTATCAGCGGTTCAGGCTGCTGGTGGTGGTGTAATGGTGTGGGGGAGATTTTCTTGGCACACTTTGGGTCCATAAATATTAATTGAGCATGGTGTCAACACCACAGCCTACCTGAGTATTGTTGCTGACCATGTCCATCCCTTTATGAGCACAGTGTCTCCATCTTCTGATGGCTACTTCCAGCAGGATAACGCACCATGTCATAAAGCGTGAATCATCTCAGACTGGTTTCTTGAACATGACAATGAGTTCACTGTACTCAAATGGCCTCCACAGTCACCAGATCTCAATCCAATAGAGCACCTTTGGGATGGGGTGGAACGGGAGATTGGCATCATGGATGTGCAGCCGACAAATCTGCAGCAACTGTGTGATGCTATCATGTCAATATGGAGCAAAATCTCTGAGGAATATTTCCAGTATCTTGTTGAATCTACGGCATGAGGGATTAAGGCAGTTCTGAAGGCAAAAGGGGGTCCAACCCAGTACTAGTAAGGTGTACCTAATAAAGTGGCCAGTGAGTGTATATATATAATTTTTTGGACATTTTAATATTTTCTGTTGAAATGTGACCTGTGTTCGTTTCTAACGTTAGATCATCTCATCTGAATAACTAATTTGCATACTAGAACAGTGTGCACACCGATTGGACACTTACAAAAGCAGACACTTCTCCCATTGGTGGATGAGAGATGTCAATCATTCTCAAGAAACAGGCTTTGATGGACTGATGATGATGAAGACATTTTCTAGAACTGGAGAGAGAAAAATGTCTCGGCGTTCGTCCAGAAATGACCGCTCTCCATCTCCGGCCGCTCTCAGGGACAGATGCATTATGGGAAACTGCGTCCATTAAGACAGATGAGCACCAACTTCCAGCTATTAATAATAAAACTGCACAGAGAGAGAGATCAATAGAAGAGGTCAGAATTACAGATTACAGTGGAGTGAATATATACAGCAAAACACCCAAAACTAATGCATTATGATATAATGAAGGAACTACAGTGGCTCAGTGTGACAGAATGAGTAGCTTTAGCGTGTTTACAGCTAATTGATGTTCTCAGCGGGTTAATGAACGTCGTTTATCATCAGAATACAGTAAGATGCAGAGGACGATCTCCCTTTTTTCAAAGGTCACACGCCGCACTCAAAGGTCACGCTTCATCTTTCATGTTTGTGCAAATCGCCGCTGCTGATTGGACATGACGGATGGCCAAATGCACATTTTCAGCTTTCAAATGCACAAGCTCAGATCAGCTTTCTATTTAGCTACACATACAGTCAGTGTTGCCAGATGTAGCTGACTGATCCCAGCCCAAAAGCTGTCAAAAAACCGCTGAAAACCAAAAAGCGCCGCCCAACAATCAGTCGACTATAATAACCTGTCTTGAGGCTGAGGAGCAGGGGGGGTGATTGAGATGTCGGGTCGGGAAGGGAGATCACAAGCGTTTCTACACTGTTCTAAGCATTTGTATTTGAAGAACGGGGGCTATGGCATCTCTTTGGGAGATCAAAACTGGTTTATAAGGGCAGACCGGGGCTGGCGGGCACACCGTTGCAAAATCAAATTTTCACTACCAGCCCATGTCATTTTTTACCCGCAAAAATCAATTCAAATCCGCCCAATCTGGCAACACTACATACAGTACAGTTGAAGTCAAACATTTTTTGTTTTCTTTGTCAGATATTTCCCAAATGATGCTTTACAGATTCAGGAATTTTTCACAGTATTTCCTACAATATTTTATCTTCTAGAGAAAGTCTTATTTGTTTTAAATTTGTGTACAATTTCAATTGTTTTAAAGCCATTTTAAGGTCAATATTATTAGCCTCCTTCAGCAATATTAGTTTTGAATTGTCTCCAGAACAAACCACTGTTACTCAATGACTTGCCTAATTACCCTAACTTTACCCTAATTACCCTAGTTAACCAGTTAAACTCTGTGACGTCATCGAATTTCGCTTTAAGATTTAAAGGGCTAGCATTGCACCAGACACTCTTAAGTGGTTTCGTTTGAAAGTGTAGAATCTATATTTTATGCACATATGCATCACTTTGGTTTTTATTCTACTGTACAAAAGTTATTAACACCTAAATACACAGTATTTTGGATTCCCGAGCTGGGTGTTGAACATTGGTTCATTTTCATATTTTCCATATGGTTCATATATGACACATGTACAAGTTATAGCTCAAATGAAAGCTCTTGCCGGTGCTTATTCGGTTTTAGTATACTTTTTACTGAATTATTTTCACATATCAAACGGTTGTCAAATGAATTGTGGTGTTTCCATGGCGCAGAAGTGAAAACAATACATTTATGATCAATAAGCAGCCCCAGATAGCTCAGACAGCTGTCATCTCTTGCCTTATGCTGTGCGCTTCAGGGCCATTTCTCCTCTGTTTTTGAGGTGATGTGCATAAGTAATCCTTTTATATGTCTGACGTGGTCCAAACACAGTGAATTATGTTTGATCAAACAAAAGAATAGTAAAATATGAAAACAATGACCATGGTAGAGACATTTTCCTTTTTTCCTATGATTACAGACATGTGCAGGAACCACCAAAAGTAATTACGGCAAGCTAGACCCCACAGAACCTAAAAGGTTCTCAAATTTGAGTTTATAAAAAAAAAAAATACAAAAAGCGCCTCTTTATAAGGTGTTTATTATAACACAGACAACATATACAGTTATTTTAAACACTTTCAATAGTGTTTTATGAAAAATCAAAGGGTTTTCTTTAAAATGAGACCAAATTTTTGCATTTACACCTCTGCATGTGGATTTGGGAAGCTTTTAAATTTGGGTAGGCAAAATCCAGGTGGAAATCCCAAAATAGCACGAGTTTAACTGGTTAAACCTTTAAACGTCACTTTAAACTGAATATTAGTATCTTGAAGAATATCTAGTCTAATATTATTTACTGTCATCATGACAAAGAGAAAAGAAATCAGTTATTAGATATGAGTTATTAAACTATTATGATTAGAAATGTGTTAAAAACAAAAGACAGAATGTAATGTTTTCCTATGACTGGGAAACGCCATAAAATTGATCTTGTAAGGATGGCTGAATCTCTCCATAATATCAGAACCTGAGATCTGTTATGGAATTTCATGAGACAAGAGCACATGAATTGCTATGCAGTGAAACAATAAACTTTCTGATCTGAGGTGAAGATCAGGAAACCAGCTGTTCAACTGTTCTATTCAAACAGGAAACACAGAGCTACACTTCACCAGGGGGGAATGCGAGAAAGTTCACTCTTCTTTCACTTCAAGCCCCCCTTCTTAACCTTTAAGTTATCTTTCTCCATCAGAACAGATCACTCACATTTCACATAAAATGTCCAAGCTTTTAATACGGTGTATTTTGTAGCCCTATATTCATGTTTGGTATCATTCTAAGGGCTCTATTTTGACGATCCATTCGCAAAGTGTAATGCGCAGGGCAGTAACGCATTAAGAGTATCAGAATCCACGTTTGCTATTTTAAGGACGGAAAAATCCGCTTTGCGCCGTGGCGCATGGTCTAACAGGGTTGAGCTTATTCTCTTAATGAGTTATAGGTGTGTTTTGAGAATAAACCAATCAAAGTCTCATCTCCCATTCTCTTTAAGAGTCAGTTGCTTCACGCCATAGCGCATTTGATATTTACATGGCGGACTTTGTAAGTGTAAAAACTGAACACTTCACTTACGAGAAAACAGTTAAACAGAGCGAGAATGAGAGATGAGCCTCCTCATTATTTACTTTCACTTTCACTCTCGTGGATAGGGTAATGTGTTGTACACACAGATATCCATTAGCCTACATAATTAATTTCATTTGTTAAGCGCAACGATTTGTTTCAAAACTATTTCTAAATTCAGTTCTAATTTCCAGCAAAGGAATAAATGAACATTAATAATGAAGTGTGGTCAAAAAAGTTATATCCTAATACACCTGCTGTGCCTCATATGGTCTAATACCTGACAGGTGGACAAATCTACTACTTTTTAGGATGAGTGAGCAGTTTGCAACCAGACTATTTAAGTATTAGCTGACCCTACATCCTCTGACTAACTTCAGAGTGTCGACATACTGTCTGTGAGAAGACATGCAAACCCGGGGTGGGAAACTAAGATTATTACTAGCAAACAATATTCACTTGGCCTTTGGCGTGGTATGCTTGTGTGTGAGTGCAAAACGCGCCTGAGCCCGAAACTGAAAGCGAGACGTGACTTTTAAGGGACTGTTTCATATGCGTTTATTAATCATTCTTACTGTTCAATGAATGCAAACTGTCATAGTTTATTAAAGACGCAAACCTCTCACTGCACAACAGCTCCGGACCTTTAGCAAACCTCCTAATACCTGCAGCACCAGGACTTGCTTGTTGATTGTTTATATGATTGTTTATGAGCGTCAATAGTGGCCGATCTGTTCAGCGAAATATTTGACTGCGTGTCACTGCATATCAAATGACTTAAACGACGATATAACTAAAGAAATCTCCACTGTGCTGAGAGAGAGCGCTTTTGACCAGCGCATCATCGATGACGTAAGCGTGCCCAGGCCCGAATGTAATGTGAGTGCGGGCCATCGGGGTAGACGGGAGGGGGGACAAGCGTGCTTTGGCCCGGTTCAAGGAAATTGTACATAGTGTGAGTACGCCCTTACTCACCCTTTACTTGCTTCAAACCTTTTTGAGTTTCTTTCTTCTGTTGAACACAGAATAAGACATTTTGAGGAAAAATTAAAACCTGTAACCATTGACTTACATAGAAAAACAAATACTATGGAAGTCAATGGTCACAGGTTCCCAACATTTTTCTAAATATCTTCCTTTGTGCTCAACAGAAGAAAAAGGTGAGAAAATAAACTTTCATTTTTGGGTAACTTATCCCTTTATAAGGTGTATTATATTTATGTAAAATATTTATTATATAGTTGAACATTTCTAATCATAATAGTTTTAATAATTCATCTCTAATAGCTGATTTATTTTCTCTTCACCATGATGACAGTAAATAATATTAGACTAGATATTCTTCAAGACACTTCTATACAGCTTAAAGTGACATTTAAAGGCTTAACTAGGTTAATTAGGGTAAAGTTAGGGTAATTAGGCAAGTTATTGTATAACAGTGGTTTATTCTGGAGACAATCCAAAACTAATATTGCTGAAGGGGGCTAATAATATTGACCTTAAAAGAGCTTTAATTAATAAAAACTGCTTTTATTCTAGCCGAAATAAAACAAATAAGACTTTCTCCAGAAGAAAAAATATTGTAGGAAATACTGTGAAAATTTCCTAAATCTGTTCAACATCATTTGGGAAATATTTGACAGGAGGACGGATCATTTTGGCTTCAACTGTATATGCATTTATGATATGTGTATAATATTTTAAAACAAATACTATAAAAAGTTAATCATTACAGGTTTCCAACATTTTTCTAAATATCTACTGTAACTGATGAGAGAATTCATTTTGGGGTAAACTGTGCCTGTAAAGACTGAAAGCTCTTCAACTGATCAAACCCATTTCTCATCTATTATACTAGAGAAATGCATGAATAACCCCAAAATCTCTCAATCTGTTTCTGTGTCCTGTCAGACGCCGCTCTGCCCTTCCCTGAACGAATGATGCAGAAATGGAGGAGATTAATCTCCTTTCCCCCTCCGTCATCCTGCGCTCCTCTATTAATCGCAGGTGAAAGTGGAGCGCAGGACAGACGGACGCTCAGCGGAGGAGAAGATGGAGAGATGTGCTGCTGAGAGCGAGACGCCCTGATCACCGCTTGATCCCTGCACTCCTGCATAAACAAACAGACCGCTGAGAATGCACGGATGAAAGCGTTCATGTTTAATTACAATACTCAATTCTCTGTGTCTAATGTGCAGATTCAGAGATTGAAGATGGAAAATATTGCACATTTAGCGGAATTGAAAAGTGCACAGCTCCGATTATATATTCAAATAAGCAGTGGTGTAAAGTAGCAAAGTACAAATACTCAAATTACTGTAGTTGAGTAGTTTCATATAAGGTAAATCTCATCATAATGAACTACCTCAAGACATGGGCAGAATTGCAGAAAACTGTTTGGAAGCATTAAAAGTCTCCAAGAAGATGTCCAAAATCTGACCCAGTTTAGATGCAGGTCACTGATGAAAAGCCACAGGACGTCAACATGACATCAGATTGACATTGTACCCCAACATTGTGGGGGCGTTGCACTTTGTTTGGAAATGAAAATTGGGTTGACATCAAACCCAACGTAAGGCTGACGTAATGTCCATTGTCCAACCTAAAACTAACCAAATATCAACATCTAATGATGTTACAGCTTAACGTTGTGTGGACGTTACCAATATGACGTCTATCAGACGTTGGATTTTGGTTGCCATACCTGATGAATAAATGTCAGTATTTCATGTCAACATGACAATTGTTTAAGATGGTGGTTAGATGTTAGATTTTGGTCATTTTCTAACAACCTAAAATCAACCAAATATCAACATCTAATGATGTTACAGCTTGATGTTGTGTGGACATTATTAATATGACGTCTATCAGATGTTGGAATTTGTTTGCCATACCTGATGAATAAATGTCAGTATTTGACATAAATATGACGTTGGTTTAAGATGTTTGCTCGACGTTGAATTTGTCACTTTTTAACACAACCTAAAATTAACCAAATATCATTTGACGTCGTTATTGGACATCAAAATAACATTGTCCTTAGACATTGAATTTTGGTCACCAGGGGCCTGTTTCAGTAAGGATGTTCAACCAACTCTGAGTTTAAACTTGAAATCTGAGTTGATTTACCGAGAGATTAAAAACTCTTGAGTTTTCGGTTTCAGAATCCCAAGGTTTCCATAATCCTGGACCAGGCCGTACCCTGAGCAGCTACTGTAGTGGTCATGGAGGAGTGGATAACATGAGACTGATTCCTGTGATGCTCCAGGAACAGACGAGTCTTCGCTGAGGCCAGCTTCCAGCCTCCGCCGCTGAGACTGCAGCTCTGCACAAGACGTTTGGCCAGCAGAGAAATTAAAATGGTCGTGCCCAACTGAGCCTGGTTTCTCTCAAGGTTTTTTTTCTTCACTTCCGCCTTTAGTGAAGTTTTTTTCCTCTCCGCTGTCGCCACTGGTCTGCATGGTTCGGGATCTATAGAGCTGCGCATCGTTGGATTTGCTCTTCAATATTTGGACTCTCAGTAGTGATTATTAAACCACACTGAACTGAGCTCAACTGAACTGAACTTAAACACTACAAACTGAACTACACTGTTCCTATTTACTGTGACCTTTTATGTGAAGCTGCTTTGACACAATCTACATTGTATAAGCGCAAATAAAGGGGAATTAAACTGAATAGCTGATCTGAGTTAGGTCAATCAACTTTTACTAGACCAACTCAGAGTTAAGCGCACACACCGGCACTATTAAAAGGCATTATCAATAGAGATATTACGAGTGACCATGGCAAGATCTTAAAAAAGAGATCATCGTTTCTTTCTCCAGCTGAACTTGATATGCTCGGGCAGAGTTATAGCAAATATGAGCATATATTTTAGAAAGCACACCACTGCATCAGTGAAACAGAGACAGTTACTGTGGGAAAACAGCTGCTCAAGTTAATGCCTAAATTTACATTTAAAGTATTTAAATATTTAAGTATAATTAAATAGGTAATGTTATGTGTGACCTTTATTAAATTTTTACACACGTTCCCACTTTTACACACAGTTTTAATAGATTTAAAAGTGCACTAGTGTTTCTGCCTCTATTATTGATCAAGTGATAGAGGTTGATATGACATTTATAATGTAAGCAGAACTAAACAATAGCTTTTAGAACGAGTAATAATCCCATTAATCTAGTACATGTCCCTGTCGAAGGTAAGTGAATTTAAGCTAATATTTATTTAAAAAGGACAAGCCATTCTCGTACGTGACTTTGTTCTTTGTGTGACTGAAATGTTGGCAATAGCTGTGTTTCCATCCAAATATGTTGATTAAATTTGTGAGCAAACTGGAATATGGCAGTGCGAATGTGTTAACTACAGCACGTGTGTTCCATATTGGGAAGCACCTTTTGCTTTGGATGTTTAAAATGTTCAGTCATTCATTCATTTTCTTTTCGGCTTAGTCCCTTTATTAATCCGGGGTCGCCACAGCAGAACGAACCGCCAACTTATCCAGCACATGTTTTATGCAGCGGATGCCCTTCCAGCCGCAACACATCTCTGGGAAACATCCATTCAAACTCACACACTACGTACAATTTAGCCTACCCAATTCACCTGTACCGCATGTCTTTGGACTGTGGGGGAAACCGGACGCGAACGCAGGGAGAACATGCAAACATGCACACAGAAATGCCAACTGATCCAGCAAGGTTCGAACCAGGGACTTTCTTGCTGTGAGGCGTTTATAATGTAGTGCACTGTAAAAAATAATAATAATAATTGAGTGTTATAAAATAATTAGATTCAATGCATCACTTGCTGTTTCTGTTTCAGAGAGAGAGATGAAATGCATTGATGAAAACATTCATGTTTAATTATAATAGTCAATTTTGTGTCCAGTGAGCAAAGATATATTTGACATTTAGTGGAATTAAAAATTCCACATCTCAGATCATAACTTCATATAAGCTAATGTGAAATTAAGATTTGTTAATTAGTGGATATTTATAATAGTGTGCTGTAAAGACAAACAACAACCATATAATACACATTATTAGAGTACATTTTAAAAGACTTAATAAAAACGCATAATTCAATGCGCCACTTGCTGTTTCTGTTATTGTTTGTAATTTTAATACTCAATTTTGGGTCTTAATGTGCAGAGATTTAGATATTCTAAAGCAGACGGAAAACATTGAGCAGAAGTAAAAATTGCTATTGTGAATATGCGCTTTTTCATTGGATATTTATAATGCAGTGTGCTGTAAAATCAAAAATAGATGTAATAAAAATGATTAGAGCACACTTTAAAGACTTAATAAAACTGCATAATTCAATGTGCCACTTGCTGTTTCTCTGTTATTCTTTGTAATTTTAATACTTGGGTCTTAATGTGCAGAGATTTAGATATTCTAGAGCAGACGGAAAACATTACACATTAAGCAGAATTAAAAATATCACAGCTCAGATTTTAATTTCATACAAGCTAATGTGAAAATGCGCTTTTTTATTGGATATTTATAATGTAGTGTGCTGTAAAATCAAAAATAGATGTAATAAAATGATTGGAGCACACTTTAAAGACTTCATAAAAATGCATAATTCAACATGTCACTTCCCAGGTAGCAAAGAATTCTGGCCCAGATTTGACAAAGCTGGCACAGCAGGCATTCGTCCGGCACTGGCATACAGCATGAGGGCCAAACATGGCTCGGGTTTGTCAGAGGTGGCACCGTCTTTAAGGCCGCACATAAGACTTGTGCCAGATATCAAATGTAGTATTTGGCCCAGATGTTAATTTATATGTGGGCCACTTTAGTTTGGCCCATCTTGACCCACTTTTAAAATGCATTTAAATTATTTCTGAGTAAAGAGAAAATTCAGGTCGCCTCAGGAAAAAGCGTGGCCATAAAGCAGAATGCTTCATGGGTTTATCATATTCATTGCAGTTGTGACACACCAACATATCTGGCCCAGTTTTGGGTTATTAACTTGGCTGACACTTGGCCCAGGTATGGTCGATGTTTGGCCCTTGTATGGAAGCCAGACTTGGTCCAATCATGCACCGTAATTCACTACAGCATGTGGGCCAAGCAAAAGCTGATTGTGTGGGCCAGATTTGGCCTAGAGAAATTTAGCTGTGCGGGTTGCTGTTTCTCTGTTAGTGTTTGTAATGTACAATTTCCGAGCAAGTGATTTTTGTTTAATTATTTCTAATTTAATTACTGATTATTATTCTGTCAAATTGAATTAAAGAGCCCCTATTATACATGAAATAGGGTCATATTTAGGTTGTAAGGGTCTCCAACAACAGTCTAATATGCATGCAAGGTCAAAAAACTCTTTCATGGTCTTATAATCTGCATTTATTTTTACCTCATTATTCCAGCGACTCCCATATGAATCGTTCAGCAATTCATTTGTTCCCAAACCCCTCCTTAGCGCAAAGCTAATCTGCGCTGATTAGATTGATGACAGCCTGCTGCGATTGGTAAAAACTGACAGCCTTCAGCGCGAGACAGAGTGAAATGCCCAGCTGGTAATCAACTATATAAAAGTAGTCACAGTGCACACACGCTTCATAGTGGATTTTGGCTGCCAGTGGGTGAATGTGAATACAGACGATGGACTATAAAATACTGACGACTGACTATTTTTTTGAGCAAAAAGTCCAAGAACTGGCGAGGAAATCTCCTAGCCCATCACAGTCTACCTGGTCTTTTCACACAGACACACACACACACACATACCTCCTCCTCCTTAGAAGACACAACACCAGGGCCGGCGCGTCCATAGAGGCCACCTAGTCGGCCGGCTAGGGTGGCAGAATAGAGAGGGCGGCGTCCGCGACAGCTCCCTCGCCACCCGCGTCCTCAGCAGTTATATCCGCGCCTAGGGCGGCAAAATAGAGAAGGCGATGTCCGCGACACCTCCCGTCACCACCCGCGTCCTCAGTTATATCCGCGACCCCACCCCCCTTCCTCACGGGTCACTTTCGTTTTCACTTTCGGGTTGAGGGCGGCGTGATCTTCCTTAGCCTAGAGCGGCAGTTCAGCTTGCTGAACCGGCCCTGCGCAACACACACACATTACCCTCACCGTTCGCCTAGAGCACCCGTTCAGCTTGCTGTGTCTAATTTAGACACCTTCACCTCCAACCTGAGCTGAAATATTTTAAAACTTGACCGTTGCATGTGTGTAAACAGCTGATGATCAGTAAACAAAGCGGCATGCGTCGTGTTTTCAACG
>NC_079436.1:58425945-58498445 GCF_903798145.1 Danio aesculapii
TAAAAGCAGCAAATAATAACTCGACTTCTAGTTGATCATTTGGAAAAGTGTCAGAAGGTGTATTTCTCTGATGAATCATCTGTTGATCTGCATCCCAATCATCACAAATACTGCAGAAGACCTACTGGAACCAGCATGGAGCCAAGATTCTCACAGAAATCAGTCAAGTTTGGTGAAGAAACAATCATGGTTTGGGGTTACATTCAGTATGGGGGTGTGTGAGAGATCTGCAGAGTGGATGATCAACATCAGCAGCCTGAGATATCAAGACATTACAAGACTTCAGCCTCCACATCAAAGTTCCCGAAAGCAAAGAAGATGAAGGTGCTCCAGGATTGGCCAGCCCAGTCACCAGACATGAACATTATTGAGCATGTTTGGGGTAAGATGGAGGAGGCATTGAAGATGAAAGACTCTCGATGAACTCTGGGAGTCCTGCAAGAAGGCTTTCTTTGCCATTCCAGATGACTTTATTAATCAGTGATTTGAGTCATTGCAGAGATGTGTGGATGCCTTTGCCTTTCATATAAGACACTTCTGATACCAAATGATCAACTAGAAGTCGAGTTATTATTTGTGTTCCTGAAACTTGGATAGGCGACAAGACTTTTGTCAGGTAGTGCACTACTTTATTTTGTTTCCATGTAGTTTATAAAACAGGATTAATGCATATAAAATCATCTGTTTTTTACATGCACAAGCTGAAAATAAATTGATTTCAGCTGAATAGAAATGTAAAAATAGAAAAATTTACATTTAAGTGGTAAAAAGACCCCCCCAAAAAGCAAAAAGCTAAACAAACTAAAATAAGGAAAAATAAATAAATAAATAAACCTGAAAATATACATTTCTAAAACAAAGTTAAAAAAGGAACTGAACTTATAAGCAAATGTAAACATTAATACATTAAATATAACAATAAGACTGCAGGAATAAAATATTAAATATTAGAATTTTTTACATCTAAATTCAAAGATGTATACTCAGAATAACAAATTGTTGCATTAAAACAACAAGACTAACAATTTTATTTAAAAGTCTGAATTTTATTTTATTTAAAGTTATCTATTAGCAACATTTCTCTGTATTTTAAAAATGTGCATATGAATAATTATCTAACGTTGTGCTCATTAATAATCGTTGTATGCACTATTTTAAAATGCATTTATTTTATTCTTTCTTTTTTTTACATTTGTTGTCTTCGCATACAAAATTGGACACTAGCATCCCTTCTGCAGTATGTCTAATGTGCAGAATATGAGAATATATAGAGTCCATGCACAGAATACCCAGAAGACCCATTAGATCTCCATATAAACACAGACTGAAGCAATGGATGCACTTGACCTTCTCTTTAAAGGGTAATAAACACAACTCAAGTGATTTCAGCCTTGAAGAAAGAGCTGCGTTATTTAGTCAGACTGACCAAGTTTAGCTTTTATTTAATAGAAATAGTCATATGTAAGGATTTAAATAACTGAAATAAAGCTGAAGCCGAAACAAACATAAAAAATACAAAAACTAAAGGAAATTGTAAGAGAAAAAGAAACAGTTATAAAGCCAAAAAGATTGCAATGCACCATTAAAAATATATATTAATAAAAATACATACACACATGCAGTTGAAGTGAGAATTATAAGCCCCCCTTTTTTAAATATTTCCCAAATGATGTTTAACAGAGCAAGGATTTTTTCACAGTAATTCCTATCATATTTTTTCTTCTGGAGAAAGTCTTATGTGCTTTATTTTGGCTAGAATAAAAACCATTTTTTATTTTTTTAAAAACATTTTCAGCTCAATATTATTCGCCCCTTTAAGCTATATTTTGTTTCAATAGTCTCCAGAACAAACCATCATTATACAATAACTTGCCTAATTACTCTAACCTGCCTAGTTAACCTAATTAACCTAGTTAAGCCTTTAAATGTCACTTTAAGCTGTATAGAAGTGTCTTGAAGAATATCTAGTCAAATATTATTTACTGTCATCATGACAAAGAGAAAATAAATCAGTTATTAGAGATGAGTTATTAACACTATTATGATTAGAAATGTGTTGAAGAAATCTGCTCTCCGTTAAACAGAAATTGGGGGAAAAAATGAACAGGGGGGCGAATAATTCTGACTTCAACTGTACATTAGATTACTACTGAAGCCAAATCTGGAGCTAATCTAACCAAAACACTGAAGATCACAGTCCAAACATTAGTTCAGCCAAATGAACTCATTAGAGAAAATATCGAATAAAAAAAAAGGAAAAAAATAAAATTAAATAAATAAATAAATAAATAGATTGATTGTGCATGATGGTAATTGTATTATCTTTTTATTTCTAGATATGTTTGGAGACTTAAATATTACTTTATATCTGTTTAATGAATCTGTTTTGTTTAAATGCACCAAAATAAATGACTTATATTCACTGAGAAATGGAGAAAAATATTCATTGTATATTCATTCTCTCTCTCTCTCTCTCTGATTGCAGATAATTATTACCCCCATTTCAAAGCATCTTTTCACATGTGCAGCTTTTCATGATCTGTCATTTAGGAGGCGTGGTAATATAACAGCTTTTCATGCAGCTCGCTTTGTCTCTGGCCACAGAAAAAGCCATTAGTGTGTGTGTGTATGAGTGTGTGAGTTTTTTTTGCAAGCCTGTGTTTGTGTGTACTGTATATACGCGCTGGAGGCCCCTGCATTTGTTAACGATAAAAAACAGCTGCGAATTTAGATCAGAGTGATTTACAGTAGAAAGATGTTGAAAACATATTTTTTAGACGTTAATATTAGTCTGTGATGTAATGTGCATTTATATAGTGCATTTATCATGTATGGCCATACACCCAAAGCGCTTCACAATCATGAGAGGGGGGTCTCTCCACACTACCACCAGTGTGCAGCTCCACTTGGATGATGCAGCGGCAGCCACAGGACAACGGCGCCAGTGATCAGATGTGCTCCAACATTAGGTACACTCACATCAAGACTGAAAACACATCTGTTTAGCTGTGCCTTTACTGAATGAGCACTGTGCTACGTCCCACAGATCGCACTATCATTCCTTTATTAGTTTTAATACTACCTGTTATAATAATTTAACTATTAAACTCAAACCTTATTACTTATTTTTAAAAAGTAATGAGTTACTTTACTCGTTACTTAGAAAAGTAATATTATTACGTAACCCACGTCACTTGTAATGAGTTACCTTAAACACAGTGTAATGTTCGCCAAGTCAGAGTTTATTCAGCAATTGTGATTCCATCTCTCATTATTTGCATTAAAACTGTGCAAAACCAGTGTTGTCAGACTTTTTCCAGCCCAAAAGATGTCCAAAACCCACCCAAACACCCAATATATTAGATTAAAGGGTCATATTTTGGTTTTGGGGGTCTCTGACAACAGGCTGATATGCATGAGAGGTCAAAAACACTTTCATTGTCGTATAAAGTGCATTTATTTATACCTAATTAGCCCAGCGACACATGATTCCTTCAGTGATTCATTTGATCCTAAACTCCTCCTTAGCGCAATGCTAATCTGCGCTAATTGGTCTGATGATTGTGATTGGTTGACTGCGTTCAGCGAGAGACAGAGAGAAATGCTGACCACAGCTTATAAACAATTTTGAGGTAACAAAGTGCAGAGAGTGAGTGAGCCCAATGTGTGTGAGCCCAGTGCAGGAGTGCATTAAAGCAGCGCAGTTTAGCACCAGCACATTGCTCTATTCTTAACCATGACACACATTCAGTATTAATCCACACAGCGGCAAAAGCTGAACTATTTTGAAACTTGAACGCCGCACGCGTGTAGGAACAGCTGACGGTGGCCCTAGCAATGGCAAACGGCAGAGGATCGTGAGCTCACAAACGCATTTAAATCCATAAAAGTGGCACGAGTCGCATTTTCAACAAGGTTTTAGACGCGATATGAGAACATGAGTTGATCAAAGATAGCACAAGCGGTTCAGCGATTCATTTGTTGGCAAACCAATTTTGAAGTAGTCAGAGTGGAGTGTGTGTGTGTGAGCCCAATGCAGGAGTGCATTAAATCAGTGCAGTTAAACACCAGCATATTGCTCTATTCTTAAAGGGTCACGAAACACCAAAACACATGCTTTGAGCTGCTGAGAGTCATATATGTGTCCCACGCTGCTATAAACACTGTTAGGACGAAGATATTGAGCTAAAAACTGAAAATTGGTTGTTTTTGCGTTATTTCCAGCAAATTCATTCTTCCGGTTTAAAACAAATTTTTGAAGCTGCGTCACGGGATTAGATTCTTGTGTGTATTTCAGCTTGTAGACTGGATGTCTGTACCTGGGAGTACATCGTGACGTCTCTGAGTGTGCTGCATTCATTCATGAGAAAGACTTGCTTCAAACCAATCAGCGCGCTCTATTGTGTATGAGCTGCAACTTCATTAATATGCATGATAGCTTTAAAGACTGTTTGTACCTGTACAGTGCTCAGATGGCAGAGGGACGCCACGTTGTGTTGCCAAAACAAGTGGAAGAAGAAGAATTGTTCATCAATGTTGCGTTTATTATTGTGCTGCATCGAAGGTTTTATATTCATGTTACCGCTATGAGAGCGCAGCTGGACTCACGTGTAGATTACAGTGCACGCGACGTGTGACAGAAATACGTGTATAAGGAACATTTTTCACCCGAGAGCTTTTCTCATCTCAAAATGGTGGAATCCGAAATTGCCGCTCGTCTCCTTTTAATAAAGCCGCGGCTCCAGTTAATTGTCCTGTGTCTACAGATTTGTTAAGTGGTTGATCAGTGCTCTTTGTTTGTTTATTCAGATGGCAAAGTTAGTTCGTATGGTCAGCAGTACTCTTTCAGTGTTTAAAGACAGACTTTAGTCAGAATGATTGAGTTACTCAGTTTACAGCACGTTAACTTCACTACAATATTATAGACTGAAAGATCCTCTGTAAATGCTGCTCTCTGAGTGTAAACATGTAAACATCGCTACTGAACTATTACCGTCGTAGAGGATTTTCACTGCATTTTGTGACAGGATAGTCTACACACACACAGCTTTCTGACACTACCTATCGAGTGCATCTAAGTTTCTGAGAAATGCTGAGGTTTAATTTCTCTCATTCGCTGTGCGGTATCAAACATTGTATTAAAAACGCACGCTTCCAGCAGTTCCTCGAATCAAATATCTGGTTTGTCACGAGGGGCATGAATGAAATTCCTGAATGAAAGTGCCAAACTGCAGTTAAAGTCCACCATTTAATAATTTGTCAAATAAATTGATTACTGATGTCCATGTAAACACAGGTCTTTCTCCCCTGTGTCTGTGTGTTTGTGCCTCTGTGAAAATCAGCGTGCCCAAACCGAAACTCCCATTTTTATGCAAATTTTTTGCACCTTCCCTCTTTTCCTCCTCTGACACTCCCACTTAAACAGAGCTGGACACACCCACTTTCCTGACTTTTTCCAAAGTAGAGGTGTGAAAAAACCCTGCTGAAACAGGGGGGCTTTGTATCCCTTTAACCATAAGTAAAAACAGTGACACACATTCAGTATTAATCCACACAGCAGCAAAAGCTGAAATATTCTGAACCTTGACCGCTGCACATGTGTAGGAACAGCTGACGATGGCCATAACGACAAACGACAGAGGAACGCGAGCTCACAAACACATTTAAATGCGTAAATAAAGCGGCATGCGTTGCGTTTTCAACGTGGCACTAGATGCGATATGAGATTATAAAGAGTTAACCAGATACAGTACAAGCAGTTACAGGTAGCAAAACACAATTAAATACATCATTTACAAGCTAGAGAAAACAAGGAGGCAGCCATTTTAATCACACTTAAGTTATTTACACTTGTGAAATGGAGGAAGGAACTGGTCCTCATACATCAATAATCTTTTCTGATTCTTCCTTTAACAAAAGGCTGACAAATCCCTTGTTGCAAGCGTGTAGATCAGTGGTTCTCAAACTGGGGGTCGCGACGCCTGCGTGGGTCGCAGAATAATTTCAAGGGGTCGCGAGAGTGATTTAAAAATTGTGTAATTTTCAGTGATTATAATATATATTTTTCAGTATTATAAGTGAAAGCTAATATTTTCAGATTTTTTAAAAAGATTACTGATAAAATATTTAGGACACATTCAGGCAGAATGCATCTTTGTACTTGAAACGCAGCGCTCAGGAACAGTTTAAAACTGTTGTCATGTCAACTTGCTGCAGTAAACAAAGCCTTCAACGCTTGCCCCGCCTTCGAACTCTTCTTATTGGCCCACTGCTCTAAGAACTGAACATGAATGATTGGTTAAAATCAGCTGTCAATCACTCAGTCAACGCCTCCTGTCTTCAGATGACAGGAGCAACAACCGCGAAAATGTAAAGCGCTGAAGATGAGAATGAAAACAACACTGACAGATTTAGTTTTAGAAACACCTAAAGCTACAAATAATGGCACATCTGATTACTGATCATGTGCTGAATGTTAATCCACCAGCTATACTTTTCCAAGAGTGGATAAAAGACTTCTATTGGCTTTAAGTCCGCTATGAAAGTAACTAAAGCGTTCACTATAAAGTCTGTGGGACGAAATTTTCAGGTAATTGTTTGCCACATCTAAACATTTTAAGCACGAGAGTTTCTGTTTAATCCTTCACTTAATCGCCAGTCGCTGTCAACCGTACAAGTGGCAGCTATATGTAAAATTTAACACTACGTACACCATCGCAAAAGGGCTTGCACTGACTAAGATTAAACTAATATTGCAGCTCATGAAAAGACCGGTATTGCTATTAAAATGACGTATACAAATAATAAGGTATATGTCAAATGCATCTGTGTAATATCAGACACCATCTGTGAGAACACAGTATAGTTAACGTATTAACAGATTCATTAATGAATTCATGTCAAGCAGTGCGTGCAGGGCCGGTGAGCGGTTCGTCCGTGTATCTTTTGATCACTCAATTATGTTATAAAAATGTATTGTCTTGTGATAACGGGATTTCATTGAGACATATTTTCCTCACGATGCATATATATATATATATATATATATATATATATATATATATATATATATATATATATATATATATATATATATATATATATATATATATATATATATATATATATATATTTTGTTTTGATTAGTGTTGATTTCAAATGCAATAAATCTGTTTATAAAACTTGTAGTAACGGTGCGATTAATTGGTGGGTGCCACTAAATTTTGGCTGGTACGCCAAAGTTAGGAGCACCAGTGCTACCAAGCAAAAATGTTAATTTCGAGCCCTGTAATGTATAGTAAATATAGGTAAAATATTGTGAACAGCTTAAAAAAAACTATCTTTATTGTTTGTATATGCTTTGGTAGTGGGGGGGGTCACGAGTTCTTGACGATCTTACATTGGGGGTCGCTGGTTTAAAAGTTTGAGAACCACTGGTGTAGATTACTGAAGAACTTGTCTGAAAAATGAGGGCAACACAGCACAAGGCTGGGCTATAATGCTGAGGTAATTTTGCAAAAATAAACCTCAACCATTGACTCTTCACATGTTTGGGTAGGGAAAATAACACCAACTTTCCCCCACACTTCAGAGCACAGCGTCCACATGACATGATTCAGCCCGGATCTGCTGTATTGTTTGTGGGCGGGGCCGGGGGTTTCCATTTTAATAGCTAATAGCTGTTCAGTGTCATTTCATTGCAGGGTTTTACTTTTGAAATTAATAAAAAAAACAACCTAGAATCTTTTATAGAATCTTCAATATGTTTGCTAAATTATTAAAATGTGTTGTAAACACTCCAGAAGGATGCAAAGTAATGATGCTTCATTAAAGATCGTTTAATTATTTATTTTTGAAGCTGCTAGATGATTTAAACAGTACAGTTCTAATATGTCCAAGTCATCCTTACTAATAGTTAACTGTTAGTAATAGAGTATGTTTTTTAAAGCTGAGAATAATGTGGTTTCTAGTTATTTGGTGAACTATTTTCAAATGGTGAGGCAACAGCATTCATACAGTACTAGGGGTTGGGATTTTAATATTGGTTTTTTATAAATTTAGAAATCTAGTGGGGGGAAATATGTTGTTCATGTGGAACAAATGACCAAAATCAATCAAGGAAATAAAAGACTTAAGGAGGTTCAAAAAGAGCTATCAAAAGATGCTTGTTTGATGTGGATTATTAGTTTGCATGGTGGAGGAGGAGGTTTCATTTTATATGTTACTTGATTGTGAATAGGGCATACCTGTCAACCCTCACGTTTTTCCCGGGATTCTCCCGTATTTTACAGTTATATCCCGCGATCATCCCGGAAAAGTATTTTCCCGTATTTCTCCCATATTTTCAGCCTTTCTCTGAGGGGTGTCAAATAAACATTAAAGAGCCGATCCTCCCTATACACAACTCATACCGCCAAACCACCAGGGGCCACTGTTGCTCTTAAATGAGAGTCTGTTCTGTGCTTTCGATTTGTTTAGCCATAAAAACACTTTGAAATAAATATGAAAATGGCGGTATTCCCTTTCCTTTTCATTACAGGTGCTGTCTTCTCTTCATATGCAATCATCAAAACAGTCATGTAGCAGTGTGTGACTGTCAGCTGATGCGCTCCATAGTGATAAATAGACGCTGTTTCCCAGACGGATTCTGGGTCTGGGTTGAGGTGCGTGTTTGAACAGACATATACACATAATTAATAACAATAATAATAATAATATCTAAAGATGTCGATCTTGGAGTTTTTTTTTTTCCAAACACAACTAATTTTGTCCTAAATGAGCATAAAAATTTCGGAAAGCAATCGAAAGCTTTTATTATAACGTTAGATGTGTGCATTTTTAAAGTGGCACCTCTGTTAATTAATTTAACAAAGAAAAAAATCTAAATAAATAAGAGATTCATTCATTACTCTTTAATCAGAATGTGTGAGTTATACAGTGAAGAAACGGCTAATGAGATTTGATAGCTTGAATCTATTTCATTATAATGGCTTAATTTCAATAAGCTGAACTGTTTGCTAATGTATTTGCTGCTAATGTGTACTATTTAATTTTTCTTTTGTAAATAATAATAATAATAAAATGTATTACTGACCATTTAACTGTTTATTCATAATGAAAAAGCTCCAAATTAACTTATTTTGGGGATTTTTTTAAGGGGCGGGGGTGTTGGGGGAATCCCTTATTATGGTGGGCATATCTCTTATTTTCACATCTCAATGTTGACAGGTATGGAATAGGGTTGCAGTTGGAAGGCCATCCGCTGCATAAAACATATGCTGGATAAGTTGGCGGTTCATTCCGCTGTGGCAACCCCAGATTAATAGAGCAACTAAGCCGAAAAGAAAAAATGTATTTGTGAATTATTTTGTTCCTGTTTTAAAATGTGGAGGTATTGTTTGTTTTATGCATCGTCTGTATTTTGAAGCCATACTTTGTTTAATTTAACAGTGAGGACCGCAATGGAAACAAGCCCAGGGCTTCATTGTGTTTTTATCCAAAAAAATGTATGGTATACCTGTATTTTTGTACAGCTTGTCTAAAATCTGTCAAATAAAATTCAATTCAATTCAGAGAGTTATTACGTAGAAGAAATCAAGCTTTACTTTTCTGTTTCATTGATTGTATTTAATAAGCAATATAATGATTGTGAGCCGGTTTGCAATGGCAATACTCCACTATTCAGAGCAAGTAAGGACCCCAAAATCATTCTGCTTAGGGCCCCCAAATGTACAGGGCCGGCCCTGCACAAGCCACAAAAACAGAGTGTGTTCAGAGCAGAAAATCCAACATTCTGAAAGGTCTAATAAATAATCTAAAGGGTGTTTTGAGCTGATACTTGACACATTCTGGAGACACAATAGGCTTAAATCTTCAAAAAGGGGACAAATAAGTGCCCTTCAAGAAAATAAGCTTTATTTCTGATGTTAGATGCACTTAACCCTGCTATAGGAGACTCCAGTATTAACACTCTTTAAAACAGCAGGTGAGTTCCTGCAGCGTAATAGAGGTCATTAAAGCAGCTCAGAAGCTTCACCTGAAGATCAGCATCAGTCCCTCAGGTCACGTTCAGCTCCTGTCTTCAATCTTCCTCCTGTTTGATTTAATAAATGATTCCGCGATGATATTTATTGATCATCTTAGACTGACTGTGTCCTGCTCCTGCACTGAACGCCGCTCTGCTCCGGAGCTTCAGCCGGATGATTGTCCTGCGGCGCTGCAGGAGGCTCAGATTAAAGTCAGACACACACCACTGCACCTCACTGACCACAGACACACAATCCCAACACACACTCATATGCATGCTAACACACATACATACACGCAAATGCAGTCATATTCATGCGCACACACACACAAACCAACACACATTCACACATGTATGCACATGCACATGCAGACACACACACAAATAAATATGCACACACAGCCTACACAAACAAACCCAACACACATTTACACACACACCACAGCGAGCAGACGCTTCACAGGTATAAGAGCTGAACTGCTGTACAGATTTCATCGCACTCTCAAATATGTAGAAGTGACTGATTACATTAGAAGAACTCGCATCACACCGCTTCTGAAACATCATGCTTAAAATATGCTAATTAAATATGCGCTAATTTGCATAGAACTCCAGCGCAGAAATCTGAGCACTGGAAGCCTGATTCATGTGTTCTTGTTGAGTTTTGTTGACTATATTAGAGTTAGACGTGTTTACAAAGCGGATCTCTTCATTACTTCATCAATCAGACAATACAGTCAACAGAGACAGAAAGGAAATACTTTGACAACCGTTTCAGGAATAAATATTGATACAGATCAGATCAATAACATGTGATTACAGATATACGGTGAAATTAGGTTGATGTCATCAGAATGTCATTCATTCATTCATTCTCCTTCAGATTAGTCTCTATTTCAGGGGTCGCCACAGCGGAATGAACCGCCAACTTATCCAGCATATTCAATTCATGCTTATGTAGCGCTTTTCACAATGTAGATTGCGTCAAAGCAGCTTTACATGGTTCTAGTAAAGTCCTAATTTAAAGTCTGTATGTTTTACGCAGCGGATGCCCTTCCAGCAGCAACCCAGTACTGGGAAACACCCATACAGACTCATTCAGACACACACTCATACACTACGACCAATTGAGTTAATCAATTCCCCTATAGCGCATGTGTTTGGCCTGTGGGGGAAACCGGAGCACCCAGAGGAAACCCACGCTAACATGGGGAGAACATACAAACTCCACACAGAAATGCCAACTGGCCCAGCCGGGACTTGAACCAGCGATCTTCTTGCTGTGAGGCCACAGTGCTAACCATATAACCAGAATGTAACTAAAATAACTTTTATAAAAACACATTTTTAGTTGTTTTTAACCTACTCAGTTATGCGCATACATTTTCCTAATGCATATTGTCAATTTAGGCACATCTTGACATCTCCATTAAACTATTTTTCATGCAATATTCCAAAATGTGCATTAAAAATGTAAATTAAACAGGTAAATTTTAGTTTACTGAAATAAAATAAATTAAAAATGTATATATTTAATATTTTTATATTACATTTAGAGGGATGCTGATCTCTGCTTTTAAAATTCTACTTTTTAAAAGGCTGCAGTACGTAACTTCGTCTCTTCTGCATCATAAAAACACCATAATATGTTTGCAGATATTCAGAAACATGCTCAGTGAACATTCTCATATATCTGAAAAACAATGCTGAAGTCAGATATTCTGCTTTGAAAATGTGCGATACGTGTCAGAACCATAGACTGTAAAATATATATAAATGATAAATGATCTTAAATAAAACAAATACATTTATAGAGATGGTATACAAGTATATAACTTTACTCACATGAGAAACGGAGGCCACATGAATGGTTTGTGAGCACAATTAAGTGCACACAGCATCCCATATCATCTGATAATTGTAAGAATTAAGTCCAAAAGGCAACTGACTGTGTAAAGCCACATAAAACAACACAAAAATACGATGAATATGCCGAGATCAGTGGCTAATCTGCCGGATTCAGCTGAGGTGAAGTGACGGCGACCAGCGAGACCTAGCTGTCACTCAAGTGGCCACGCCCTTAATTATGCAAACTTAATATAACCTAATATAAAGGAAATGGATGAGTTATAAAAAAATTCACCCCCCTCACAGTTGTCATGGAGGATAACAATAGCTATATGAACCAAAATGGTTCTTTGTACCAGGCTGTAAACACCTTTTTTTCTGTTGTAAAGTTGGCCATTCTAACAGTGGGCTCAATTGCAATTTGCTCTATTATGGAGCCAGGACTAGCGGAATTTTGATGAATTGCAGTTTCAGTTACTTCCGTATTGGCTTCCCGAGGGAGAGCGGGAGGTTGCCGCTTGGTCAGAACGTGTGTCTTTGTATTAGTTCTTTTAACCCGCCCACTGCTAGTTTGGCCAATCATATTCCGGGTTGCCTTCATGGAAACCTTCATGCTGAAATGCGACCTCCAGTGGACACTAGCAGCCCTGAAAGGAGATTCAGAGTTTTACATGAGGTTATCAATTAGCAAATAATATAAATATTATGAGAGTAAACATTAGGTGAGCCAACACAATCTCACGGCAATTCATAACTTTTTGATTTAGTGGCTAATTCGTATGAATTTGTATGATCTATTTCGTACAATTTAGTATGATTTGCTCATCCCCCAATGACGGTTAGGTTTAGGGGTGGGGTTAGGTGCCACGCCTCCTTTTTAAAATTGAACAATTTCGTACGACTGAACTCGTATGAATTCGTACGAATTAGCCACTAAACTGACAAAACATAAAATACTTACGTTTTCTCGTGAGATCAGGCTGGGTGAGCAGGTCACATTGTAACCCCATGTCCTAACAACACGCTACGTGACGAGATTTGCAGTGATAAGCAATTTGGCTGTTTGCACCAGACGAAACACAACAAATGTTAACACAGCCATTCAGAAGCACAGAATAGTGCACTAACTCATGAAATGGTAAGGTTTATAATCTAATTATTGCATATTAAACCTCTTTAAAGGTGCAGGTGAGCTGCCAGAATGCTAGCATTAGCAAAATAGCTTAGAAATTTTACAACCCTCCCCTGCCGTCCAAAGCCACGCCTCCTTAAATCATAAGCGCGCACTGATTAAATATAACACTAGACCATGTCATTCACCAGTTAGAAAACTCTACGGAGACTCACACACTATCAAGCGTAGCTGTTGACAGGCCAGCGGGTGCAGGAATTATATTTCCCCAAGGCTGGTCAGGCGGTCACTGTTCAAAAATGAACCAATGTGTGAATACAAGTCAAACTTCACCTCAGTAAAGCTGGTTAGGCGGAACAGCACATTTACTTGGGTATTGTTAAACTAAAAAATCAGATTAGGAAAAAAAAGGAGTGCTAACAACAGAAATATCCTGTCAATTGTTTTACATTACACTTACTTTACTAAGACAACGAGTGACTTTTCATTTTTTAGTCGCTGATTCTCGTGCATCGCTTGTTTTCAGCTCCTTTTTCACCTTCAGTTTTTAATTTAAATCAAGTTAACAGATTTCCCAAAGAATATTGCGATTAAAAATTGTATTTTAAAAAATAAGTATATTTTAATATTTGAAGAGTTTAGATGCAAAAACCTCTTAATGCCATTTAATATTTTCTTCTAAAATTAGCATTTTCTCCAACTCCTGTGTGGAGAAATACGTTTATAGTGATGAATACATCCTGTACATTGCCTTTAAAGTGAAATAACTGAACATAAATTTACGAGGCTGAGAAAAATGCTCATTTTACATGGCGTTTAGAGGTTTTGGCATCTGAACTCTTCATTTCTAATTCGAAGTATTTTTATTATATATATAAAACTGTATTATAAAACTTACAGTTTAAATGCACATGTGTAAATAAAGCAATTTGACAAAACGGTAGGAAATATTTTTGGTACATCAGAAAGTAGTTATAATAACTATCAAACAAGATAATCCAGCAAAAATTCATTCTTAATGTCACTAAAATGTAATATTTATTCCTCAGTTAAACAGAAAATCAGGTGATTAACTGCAAAAAAGGTTCAGTTTTTCAGAAAACAGAGAACCCCTCCTTTCAATAAGCTGGCTACAGGTCTGAAAGTGTAATGTTAAAATAATGTTTATTAACTGATTAAGAGAGAGTTTAATAAAGTCTTTCGTTTATTTTGCTCACAAATTAAACATGTCTCATAGTATTATTAAAAGATGGAGCACAGGCTGAAGTTTTTCTGACAAAATGTTTCAACCGAATCTCTATGAGGTTAGGAGAGCTGGCAGGGTCATATACGTTTACATGTAGATGTTTATTCTGCGGTTAGTTTTCAGGGAATATTGTTCACAGACTACATCAGTCTGCTATAATGTTAGACTGACCGTAAAAGCAGTGAAGAACACTAGCAATAGCAGCATTATCATTACTACAAAATTTTGTCAAGACTTGCTCCAAGATTATTTGTCTACCTCTGAGGAGTCTAGCAGAGTTACATGAACAGCAAGTATTAAGGAAAACTCAAAGTGTGATAAGAGATGACTCCCATCCTCTGAAGCCTTTCTTTGTTCTGTTGGCCTCTGGAAGAAGGTTAAGAAGCATTGAATGCTCTTCCAACAGATATAAATTTACTTTTGTTCCAGAGGCAGTAAGGCTTTACAACATTACATTTTAGCAATATTTAAATTTACATTTCTAATACATGTGTTTTTCCAAGTTTTTATTTATTTTTTTTTTTGTTATGAAATTATACATGAAGCATGCTGGATTGTTATTGTTTTTGTTTTGTTTTTTTAACACTGTTTGTAAGCGATGTGTCTGTGTTTGTTGAATCATGAAAAGCTATTACCCTAATCTAATTGCCCCTGGTGGGATTAATAAAGTTGTTAAACTTAAACTTAAATCATAAACTCATTCAGTAGCGAACTTGGGTTTATGTGACTTACACTTTTCGTTGAAAAAAGCTCTTTATGTCCACCTTTTTTTGCTAACGCCATCCTCAGTTGTGCGTGTCACAAACATCGGGAAATTCCCCCCACGCTCAGTTGTTTTGGCACTGCCTGTATCTGAATGCAGCCTCTCACATGACAGCAGGGAAAGGCACAGCTAATCACAATGTTCACATGTGTTTGGGGGCCGGTGCGACTCGAGGAGAGAACGTGATTTAACCCTTTCGGCATGTCTACGTTTATATTGACAGCGCAATGTTTTTTTAAGTGAATTAAATTATTGGTGGGGACATTTCAGTAGTTGGTGGACATTGGTGGGGACACGTCCCCTCCGTCCACCCTAAATCTACACCCCTGACCAGCACAACAATACATGTTTCTGAGGACGATCATCTACTGCACCTTTAACATTATTAAATGTAGATGCTGAATCACTGATGTGTGTTGGTTTGCACTGAGTCTCAGTTCTGAAGTTCAGTTTCAGATGGTTTATTTTATTGTCCAGATCTGAGGTGAACTGTCTCCTGCTGCTTTCATGGCAATAAATGTGATGTAAAATGGCATTAAAAACCACATTATTAGCATTTAAGTGAAGTTTTCAAACTAATTTCGAGAGGAGCACGTGATATGATTGACCGCAGCTGGCCACTCATTTACATTCACTAGTTAGCCAATCAGATTAACCCCAACTCACTATAAGTAGCCTAGCTAGAACTACTCTCTTATCTTCGTTTTCCGAAGAAACTAACGACAAGTCCGCTCCAGCTCTTCCGAAAGCTACTCACGGACAAAACAACCTCCTACTATTTTCAATCATCATCATCATATCGTCGTCAACTACAACGAAAACAACAACGGAGGCGGCGGAGATCACAACAGCGCAGCAACGGGCAAGAAAGAAAGCTCCGCGCTCCCTGAAACATCAGCCCCATCTCAACAACACCCAGCTCAGCCTGGAAGTCTGCCCGAGACTGAGGCTCCAGTAAGAGGCCAAAGGCCTAGCTACTCCAGCCAGAGCACAATGTTTTATTCAATCCTCTATCTCCCGCTACTTCAAACCGCCACGTACCTTCTCCAGCGTCATCATACGTCTCTCGTATCCAACAAACGACAGTCACAGAACTCCTCCAAACTCCTAGACGCCGGAACATCAAATTCCATACTGCTGCAATAAACCTGAAAAGACCTTACGAATTCACGTCTTCGCTGACTCCGCCACCCTAGGACATTACAACCACACACTCCTGCTACGCCCCCTAAACACTACGTACTACAGCCTACAAACACTGCGCCACCACGGGCCACCAGAGAAAGCCCTAAAGCAATCTCGGAATCTCCCGGACAATAACGCAACTCTTCTAGCCTGCAGCTCCCCAATCCAGTACAAACTCCAGCCCTCCTCTTCCAGCAATCCTTACCACTCTAAACCCAGCCTTCCCTCCTCTCACACTTGCTACTACTGCGGCGACAGGCACGCCGTCAGCCAAGTCTAAAGAAAACAAACTACTTGTCAACATTTTGAATCTTTATACTGATTTACGTTTGCACCCTGACCTAATTTTTCTGAATTTCTCATTCCAGGTCTGTATAACGGATCCAAGCCCGGTATCTTGGCGCTCCCTTCCCAGCCCTCCACCAACGCTGAACCAGAAATCACAGAGCTATTATAGAAAAAGAGATCGACAATAAAATCATGTTCGATCCCCTCATTCTTGCTGCTTCGTCAAGCACATTCACATTAGCCTACTGAAATGGGCATTAGAACGTTTCTAAAAACGTCTAATAACGGATCTTTCATCTTCTCATAATTCCGCCTTTTTCAGCATTATTCATCACGCCGAACGAAGATGCCCTAAAGAGATTTCTTGGTTTGTGGCGTGATATTTAATTAATCTAGTCTGCTGCAAAGTTTCGCAGTCGACATCACCCCCGCCTTTTAAGTAATTCCATTAAACCCTGATCTCTGGTATCTCCGATTTCTGGCATTAATCAGGCATCACAATTCTACTTCGCAGTCTGTCTATCATTCGGACGCAGAAGTAACCACATTTCAGAAACAATTTGCGGGATTCTCGCCAATAACTACGGCGTTCGCACGTAGTTCATCTACTAGACGTTTACACGTATCTCTGAGATATAAGTTCTGAAGATATAATATATCTGAAGATATAAGAAAACTTAGTGACAAGTCTTTCTAATATTGGCATTTCCATCGTGGAAGAACCTCCGGCTCAAGCACTGCTATAAAATTCCTAAGCATCAATTTGGATTCGCAGAATTGCATGCATGCATACCTAAATAAATCGACTGAAATTTAGTTCCCTTATATATTCTTGAAGAGAAAAGATCCCGCTAAGCACAAACTGTCTATCTTAGGACATCAAAACTCACACGCGCATTATCCTGCAGGGACGCCTTTTTGTCACGCACCTCCAACTCGCAGCATCAGTCCCCGGATTAGATGAGAATATATCTCTATCCGATCTCGGCCATATCAACTCGGTCTGAAGGGCGTCGCGCACCGGAGGCACCGCTCAGCGCGGCGACGGGGTGCGTACATGACAGGGGGAAGGCTAATGCACACCAGACACGCTGTAAAACTATTTACATAGCGCTCCGTGGCACGGCAGAATACAAATAGAGTCCTGAATTGTGACTAAGCACTGCGGACAGCCCCCGACGCGCACCCTGATAGAACATATGTTTTGAATTCTAAATGCATGGCGCAACGCAGCACGTCACCAAACAGCGCTTAAGGCGTGCGACCGGCTTATGCTTTCCTTCCTAAGCGCTGGAATTGCTGCCCACTCATTTATAAACGATCCAATTTCATCCTCAGTACATATCTTTAATACGCAGATGCCGCCCCCGCCGTAGGCTTAGAGGGATGTTATCAGGACTGCCGACGCGCTACCAACGGACCATATCGCGGAGAAATTAATAGTCCGCCTCCAAAAATTCTCATTTACCATTACAATGAAGCCGCTGTCCACTGCACTAACAAAAGGCGTTATCATTATCATTATCATGCTTAAATTCATATACAACTCTTCATTTGGACTTCAGCAAAAAATAATAATAATAATAATAATAATAATTTAATAATAAACTGTTGTACATGTTCCTAATTATATAAGGAAATTGCTGATTCCCTTTCTTGCTTTTGTTTCTAGAAACTGGTACCAGAAGCAGAGCCGCACCTGACCTCATCCCTCCTTTGAAGATGACATTCCCACATACATGATTTGCATCAACACCTATAAATATATTTTAGGAAGTAACCCCAGAATATCTCAATAGTTCCTCCCTACAGAACACATCCAAACATTTCATTCCCGTTTGCCCCCGCAAACAATCAGTCTATTCATCACATACTTGCATTCACACAAACTATGATTCTATTGCTAATTCACAAACCGGCCTTCTTATTAAAGGCTTCCCACCCTCCCAGACATCAGACTGCCCATCTCGCCCTACATACTCTCCAACGCATTTCCACACTCAGAAAGGATACCTATCCTTGCATACAGACCACACTCTAGATGCAATGTTTATTCTTTTTTTTTTTTCGAGTTTCTCCACCCCACCATCACAGATCTAACTTTGATTGACGAGGAAACTATCAATCATGATAAACAGATCAATCCAGAAAAGGACAATGCATCTACATATTCAATATCCCCTTCCCCACAAGCCATTCCAAACACTCCTAGCATACATACACTATAGGAAATGCTAAGCTTAAGTCCCCCAGCCCCCCTTTTTTCACACACCATCCAGTGACACGCCTTGGTTTCAAAAACACATTAAAGCAGTCCTCCACCATTCAGGCTTCCCACCAGATTCATACTCCAGTCAGATTTGGAGCCGCCACCACAGTTGCACATAAAGGGCTATCTTAACAACACATACAAACAATAGGAAGGTGGTCTTCCGATACCTTCAAATCTTCAAATCAAAGGACCCTCACCAGCAGACACCTTAAACCTAGCGGCCAAAGGCACGAGCCTAATCCAGGGATAAGACAAGACACAGCCATCCCGGCTCCCAGAGGGCGGAGGAGCTACTCAGCCACCCAAGGGCGCGGGCACGACCCAGCCACCTAACCCTGCTTTCTTCCTTCTGGCTCTGAGTCGCACTCAGCTTTCTCTCCCTATTCACTCACCTAACTCCAGCAGGAGTTTTTCCTGCCCAGGCCCCCCCTGTCACCCCCGCCCCCCCCTGGCCGCTGCCACAGAAGTCTTCACCACCCCTCCACCTTTCCCTGACTTCTGTAGGACCCTGCCCCCCCCATGGCTCTGACTCCCGCAGGAGTGTTACCCCGAGCTTCGGTTCCCGCAGGAATCATCTCACAGCCCCTCCCCCAACCCTAGCTTTTACATATTATAGGTCATTTTAACAATGACATATAATATAGCTTTATTTTTGCTCTCTGTTTGATTTTATTTATATAAATTCATATATATATGCACCCACGCATATAAATATTAATTTATATATGGCGCTGCCACCACCACGCTCTGTTCCCGCAGGAACACCCCCAGAGCACCAATTCTGCCCGTCACCCTCCAGCAGGAGTCTTCACCTCCCCCTCATCTCTCCCGACTCCTACTGGAGCTGGCCAAAATAGCTCAACCAACCCCGAGCTGTGACACGAGCACGAGTCACGTCACCGACCCTCCTCGGCCCTAGCTTATTTTATTTTCTTATACTTTTATTTTACACATTTACCTTTCATTTATTTTATTTCATTTATATATATGCATATATATATATATGCACCCACGCATATAAATATACATTTATATATAGTGCCGTCACCCTCAAGCTCTAACTCCCGCAGGAGTGGTCCCGAGCATCGACCCCCGCAGGGGTCATCGCCCAACTGCCATTCACCCTTCAGCTGGGGCCTTCACCTGCCCTTCCTCTTCCCGATTCCAGCTGGAGATGGCACATACAGCTCTATCTCCCGCAGGAGTGTCCAGGAGCTTCGACTCCCGCAGGAGTCCAAAAAATCGCCCCCCCCAAGGCACTAGATTACCCCATTATATATTTATATATCTATATATTTTCATATATACATATATATTTATATATAGCGCTGCCACCTCCCAGCTCTATCTCCGCAAGGAGTGTTCCTTGAGCAATTCACTCCTTTGGAGTCCATGCCCCACCCCAGCCCCCTTCACCCCCCACTATCCAGCTGGAGTCCCCACTTGCCCTTCCCCATTTTTTACTACCCCAGCAGGATTCCTGTCCACCCCATGGCTCTAACCCCCGCAGGGGTCTCCCAGAGTCTATACTCCCGCAGGAGTATTCATAGCCCACGCCAACCCTGCTCGGGCTCCCGCAGGAGTCTGTATCACCCTTTGCTCCCACAGGAGCCCCCTTTACCTTTCCTTCTGAAAAACCACTATATCCAGCAGCCGGATATAGCCATCCAAGCCTTTTGGGGAGTTTCTTCGAATACACGGCTGCAGTACCGAGTCTCCTGCATTTGGGGAGCTCTCGAGAACCACCTGATCTCGTACTCCCCGCATATGCTCTATGGACCAGGCGGGAGCCCTGGGCTCACCTATCTCCAAGCTCAGGGTTCTCTCCCGGGACAGCATGCCAAACCTGCTAACAGTTGTCAAACAATATCTAAGTGTGAACTCTTGAAGTGAAGTTTTCAAACTAATTTCGAGAGGAGCACGTGATATGATTGACCGCAGCTGGCCACTCATTTACATTCACTAGTTAGCCAATCAGATTATCCCCAACTCACTATAAGTAGCCTAGCTAGAACTACTCTCTTATCTTCGTTTTCCGAAGAAACCCCCCATCCACCCCTTCTCCTCCTTTTCTTCCTCTTACCACGGGGAGCTCTCGAGAACCACCTGATCTCGTACTCCCCGCATATGCTCTATGGACCAGGCGGGAGCCCTGGGCTCACCTATCTCCGAGCTCAGGGTTCTCTCCCGGGACAGCATGCCAAACCTGCTAACAGTTGTCAAACAATATCTAAGTGTGAACTCTTGAACACTGAATAAAGCACATGAGCTGTACCTGAGCTGATCATTGTCAGTTGTTCAGCTGTGAGAAATAGACGCCGTTGCTAAAATATAAATTTCAGGTGTTGGACAAAAACTGCTTTTAATATGGAGAATATTCTCTCCACCATAAACTGTGGCTTTTATTTAGAACACGACTTAAATCAGTCGTTAGGCTCGACAGTCAGGCTCGCTCCTGTCAGTCTGGCAACCTGCACTTGCGTGTGTTTTGAATCAGGCATGCAATATCTAGTTCAACCTCTGTTAAAGGTGCAGTATGTAAGTTTGACACACAAAGTGACTTTTATTGACATTTTAGTAGCTTAAAATAATAACAATATATAAGAAATAATATCTAGAGAAATAAATGTGAAAAATAACAGAAAATGTGCTGCAGTTTTATTATTTAATAAGGTTTTAATAGCGTAACATACAATAACCCAGACAATATAGTACTGCACACTTTTAAAATGTTTTATTAAAAGTCACCTTGTCACACTTTAAAGGGCACATAGTTTACCCCTTTTTAAAGATTTAATATTATTATAAGATATAATATTATAAGATTTGTTTTATTATAATGTGTTAAAAAGTGTCATGTTGGGGGCGTGTCCACAGCTTGCTGTTTCAGGGGTGTGTTGCTTCACATGTAAATTAGTTTCAAATTCTCGCCCAACGTAACAAGGGGGCGGAGCCAAGAGCTCCCCCGCTCTGTGTTTGGCAACAGACAGGCAGACAGAGAGAAGCAACATGAGTGAGAGGACCAGCATTCAGCCGTACATGTACAACTCGGACACAGACCAAGCAGAGAGTACACAATCATTTGTGTTTTTGTATAGTTTTAGAGCCAACTGTGTGCTAGTTTCAAGTGCCGAGCTCGTACACCGAGACTAATAACCACACACACTGAACTAACTTTAACTGAGACACTGGATGACCTGCTTTGAGCCGCGACACGGCAACATCAGACACGCACATTCAGATGTTATTAAAAATGAAACTATTCAGATGGAGCTCTGTGGTGCGGCTGAAATATGAAGTGGCCAGAATCGTGGCTGAGCGCCGCGGACAGCCGCCGACTTGAAGCACTGGTGTGTGTACCCTGATAGAAACCTATGTTTAGATTTCTAAAATGCATGGCGTGACACTGAGCATCGCCAAGCGGCGTTTCTGGTGTGCGACTTGCAGGCAAGTTTGTTATTTTATTTCCAATGGAGCGACACTCACGTGAGGCAACGCGCTAGCTTTTCCAGCTGCACCTAGTTAAGATCACAGGGAGCTTCTGCGACAGTGAGAAATGCAAACGGCTGAAGTTTAAGGTAGACAGAATGAAAAGTACTAGTTTGCAAACCTACCTACAAACAAACTAAGTTGCAAACAATAATTCTGATTAGAGCGATCATGTGGAGAATATTGATCTTGTGTTGAGCCCAATGAGCCTTGCATCTAAAAATAGAGCTAGCGTGTTCCTTTAGTGATATCGCTTCAACTCACGCTGAAAATGGCGGACGTGAATCAACAAACTGAGGATATGATGACGCGCCTGTCAATCAATATTGGTGGGCGGGGGGACCGCTCTCCTACTTAAAGTTGCGGTCGATCTGAAAACAGCTCCAATTGGTCCACCGTTTTTTATGTTGCTAAATTTGAAAAAAAAAGCGCTGGGTGTGTTTATATCACCCCAATATGACAGTCTATACACCATACATGCACATATGTCTGTCCAAACAGCTTGAAAAGTAGATTTATCACCATTGGTGCACTCTAAGGTTAAAAGTCGTTGGAAGAACGATCAAGATCCCATAATGCAATTCAGAAGCAGAAAATAAACGGTGGGAAACAAAAACATGACTCACAAAATATAGAAAACTGCTAAATTATGCATATTTTTTTACTCTGTGTGTGTGTGTGTGTGTGTGTTTAATATAAATAAAATTACAAACATTCAATGGGCTGTCATCAATTATTGCTTATGTCACAGGTGTCAAACTCAGTTCCTGGAGGGCCGCAGCTCTTCACAGTAACTCTAATTAAACCCACTTGATCTAACTAACTGAGTCCTTCGGGCTTGTTTGAGACCTACAGGTAAATGTGTTGAAGCAGGGTTGGAACTAAACTGTGCAGGGATGCAGCCCTCCAGGAACAGAGTTTAACACCCCTGCCTTACATAAATATTGCTAGCATCAGTTATTCCTGCACCTGCAGTTCACAAAAACACAAACCCAAGCACATTTCTAAATTTGAGCAAAAACTAAAACAATCATTCAGAGACAGCCAACGGCGCCGCTCATCCACTCATACAGAGCGCAGTTTGACTGACAGACAGTGCTGATGATTCAGTGTGTGAGTTTATCAATACAGAGAGACTGACTGTGTGAAATGAGCTATTGATCACAGACCAGAGGACATAACAGTGCAGAGACACAGAGAGAAAACAAGAAACGCTGAAGAAAAGCAGAGCAGGAGGACAGATAATAACAGACAAACCTGCAGGAACAGAGTTACTATTAACTGCTGGAGAACAGACTCCAGCCTTCAGTAAATATTTGCAACTATTATATTTAAATTACAATTACAAGTAAACTATTTATTTTGTGAGGTGAGTGTGTTTTTTACAGGCGGAGCGAGTGTGAGTGTTTTACAGGCAGAGCGAGTGTGAGTGTGTTTTTACAGGCGGAGCGAGTGTGAGTGTTTTTACAGGCACAGCGAGTGTGAGTGTGTTTTTACAGGCAGAGCGAGTGTGAGTGTTTTTACAGGCACAGCGAGTGTGAGTGTGTTTTTACAGGCGGAGCGAGTGTGAGTGTTTTTACAGGCAGAGCGAGTGTGAGTGTGTTTTTACAGGCAGAGCGAGTGTGAGTGTTTTTACAGGCAGAGCGAGTGTGAGTGTTTTTACAGGCAGAGCGAGTGTAAGAGTGTTTTTACAGGCGGAGCGAGTGTGAGTGTGTTTTTACAGGCGGAGCGAGTGTGAGTGTGTTTTTACAGGCAGTGTGAGTGTTTTTACAGGCAGAGTGAGTGTGAGTGTGTTTTTACAGGCAGAGTGAGTGTGAGTGTGTTTTTACAGGCAGAGCGAGTGTGAGTGTTTTTACAGGCAGAGCGAGTGTAAGAGTGTTTTTACAGGCAGAGCGAGTGTGAGGGTGTTTTTACAGGCAGTGTGAGTGTGAGTGTTTTTACAGGCAGAGTGAGTGTGAGTGTGTTTTTACAGGCAGAGCGAGTGTGAGTGTTTTTACAGGCAGAGCGAGTGTGAGTGTTTTTACAGGCAGAGCGAGTGTAAGAGTGTTTTTACAGGCAGAGCGAGTGTGAGTGTGTTTTTACAGGCGGAGCGAGTGTGAGTGTGTTTTTACAGGCAGAGTGAGTGTGAGTGTGTTTTTACAGGCGGAGCGAGTGTGAGTGTGTTTTTACAGGCAGAGCGAGTGTGAGTGTTTTTACAGGCAGAGCGAGTGTGAGTGTGTTTTTACAGGCAGAGCGAGTGTAAGAGTGTTTTTACAGGCAGAGCGAGTGTGAGTGTGTTTTTACAGGCGGAGCGAGTGTGAGTGTTTTTACAGGCAGAGCGAGTGTGAGTGTTTTTACAGGCAGAGCGAGTGTGAGTGTGTTTTTACAGGCAGAGCGAGTGTAAGAGTGTTTTTACAGGCGGAGCGAGTGTGAGTGTGTTTTTACAGGCGGAGCGAGTGTGAGTGTGTTTTTACAGGCAGTGTGAGTGTGAGTGTTTTTACAGGCAGAGTGAGTGTGAGTGTGTTTTTACAGGCAGAGCGAGTGTGAGTGTTTTTACAGGCAGAGCGAGTGTGAGTGTTTTTACAGGCAGAGCGAGTGTAAGAGTGTTTTTACAGGCAGAGCGAGTGTGAGTGTGTTTTTACAGGCGGAGCGAGTGTGAGTGTGTTTTTACAGGCAGAGCGAGTGTGAGTGTGTTTTTACAGGCGGAGCGAGTGTGAGTGTGTTTTTACAGGCAGAGCGAGTGTGAGTGTTTTTACAGGCAGAGCGAGTGTGAGTGTGTTTTTACAGGCAGAGCGAGTGTAAGAGTGTTTTTACAGGCAGAGCGAGTGTGAGTGTGTTTTTACAGGCGGAGCGAGTGTGAGTGTTTTTACAGGCGGAGCGAGTGTGAGTGTTTTTACAGGCAGAGCGAGTGTGAGTGTTTTTACAGGCAGAGCGAGTGTGAGTGTGTTTTTACAGGCAGAGCGAGTGTAAGAGTGTTTTACAGGCGGAGCGAGTGTGAGTGTGTTTTTACAGGCGGAGCGAGTGTGAGTGTGTTTTTACAGGCAGAGCGAGTGTGAGTGTTTTTACAGGCAGAGTGAGTGTGAGTGTGTTTTTACAGGCAGAGTGAGTGTGAGTGTGTTTTTACAGGCAGAGCGAGTGTGAGTGTTTTTACAGGCAGAGCGAGTGTAAGAGTGTTTTTACAGGCAGAGCGAGTGTGAGGGTGTTTTTACAGGCAGTGTGAGTGTGAGTGTTTTTACAGGCAGAGCGAGTGTGAGTGTGTTTTTACAGGCAGAGCGAGTGTGAGTGTTTTTACAGGCAGAGCGAGTGTGAGTGTTTTTACAGGCAGAGCGAGTGTAAGAGTGTTTTTACAGGCAGAGCGAGTGTGAGTGTGTTTTTACAGGCGGAGCGAGTGTGAGTGTGTTTTTACAGGCAGAGTGAGTGTGAGTGTGTTTTTACAGGCGGAGCGAGTGTGAGTGTTTTTACAGGCAGAGCGAGTGTGAGTGTGTTTTTACAGGCAGAGCGAGTGTGAGTGTTTTTACAGGCAGAGCGAGTGTGAGTGTGTTTTTACAGGCAGAGCGAGTGTAAGAGTGTTTTTACAGGCAGAGCGAGTGTGAGTGTGTTTTTACAGGCGGAGCGAGTGTGAGTGTGTTTTTACAGGCAGTGTGAGTGTGTTTTTACAGGCAGAGCGAGTGTGAGTGTGTTTTTACAGGCAGTGTGAGTGTGTTTTTACAGGCGGAGCTCTGCCTGTAAAAACACACTCACACTTTCTTTGCCTGTAAAACTACTCACACTCACTCTGCCTGTAAAAACACACTCACACTCGCTCTGCCTGTAAAAACACACTCACACTCACTCTGCCTGTAAAAACACACTCACACTCGCTCTGCCTGTAAAAACACACTCGCTCTGCCTGTAAAAACACACTCACACTCGCTCTGCCTGTAAAAACACTCACACTCGCTCCGCCTGTAAAAACACACTCACATTCGCTCTGCCTGTAAAAACACTCACACTCGCTCTGCCTGTAAAAACACTCACACTCGCTCTGCCTGTAAAAAAACACTCACACTCGCTCTGCCTGTAAAAACACACTCGCTGTGCCTGTAAAAACACACTCACACTCGCTCCGCCTGTAAAAACACACTCCCACTCGCTCTGCCTGTAAAAACACACTCGCTGTGCCTGTAAAAACACACTCACACTGCCTGTAAAAACACACTCACATTCGCTCCGCCTGTAAAAAAACACTCACACTCGCTCCGCCTGTAAAAACACACTCACACTCGCTCTGCCTGTAAAAACACTCACACTCGCTCCGCCTGTAAAAACACACTCACACTCACTCTGCCTGTAAAAACACACTCACACTCGCTCCGCCTGTAAAAACACACTCACACTCGCTCCGCCTGTAAAAACACTCACACTCGCTCTGCCTGTAAAAAACACACTCACACTCGCTCTGCCTGTAAAAACACACTCCCACTCGCTCTGCCTGTAAAAACACACTCGCTGTGCCTGTAAAAACACACTCACACTCGCTCCGCCTGTAAAAACACACTCACATTCGCTCCGCCTGTAAAAAAACACTCACACTCGCTCTGCCTGTAAAAACACACTCACACTCGCTCTGCCTGTAAAACACACTCGCTCCGCCTGTAAAAACACACTCACACTCGCTCTGCCTGTAAAAACACTCACACTCGCTCCGCCTGTAAAAACACACTCACACTCACTCTGCCTGTAAAAACACACTCACACTCACTCTGCCTGTAAAAACACACTCACACTCGCTCCGCCTGTAAAAACACACTCACACTCACTGTGCCTGTAAAAACACACTCACACTCGCTCCGCCTGTAAAAACACACTCACACTCACTCTGCCTGTAAAAACACACTCACACTCGCTCCGCCTGTAAAAACACTCACACTCGCTCTGCCTGTAAAAAACACACTCACACTCGCTCTGCCTGTAAAAACACACTCACACTCGCTCCGCCTGTAAAAACACTCACACTTGCTTTGCCTGTAAAAAAACACACTCACTCTGCCTGTAAAAACACACTCGCTCCGCCTGTAAAAACACTCACACTCTCTCTGCCTGTAAAAACACACTCGCACTCGCTCTGCCTGTAAAAACACACTCGCTCCGCCTGTAAAAACACTCACACTCGCTCTGCCTGTAAAAACACACTCGCTCCGCCTGTAAAAACACTCACACTGGCTCTGCCTGTAAAAACATACACTCGTTGTGCCTGTAAAAACACTCACACTCACTCTGCCTGTAAAAACACACTCCCACTCGCTGTGCCTGTAAAAACACACTCGCTCTGCCTGTTAAAACACACTCACACTCGCTCTGCCTGTTAAAACACACTCACACTCGCTCCGCCTGTAAAAACACTCACACTCGCTCTGCCTGTTAAAACACACTCACACTCGCTTCGCCTGTAAAAACACACTCACACTCGCTCCGCCTGTAAAAACACACTCACACTCACTCTGCCTGTAAAAACACACTCCCACTCACTGTGCCTGTAAAAACACACTCGCTCAGCCTGTTAAAACACACTCACACTCGCTCCGCCTGTAAAAACACTCACACTCGCTCCGCCTGTAAAAACACACTCACACTCACTCTGCCTGTAAAAACACACTCACACTCACTCTGCCTGTAAAAACACACTCACACTCACTGTGCCTGTAAAAACACACTCACACTCGCTCTGCCTGTAAAAACACACTCACACTCGCTCCGCCTGTAAAAACACTCACACTCGCTCTGCCTGTAAAAACACTCACACTCGCTCCGCCTGTAAAAACACACTCACACTCACTCTGCCTGTAAAAACACACTCCCACTCGCTGTGCCTGTAAAAACACACTCCCACTCGCTCTGCCTGTAAAAACACACTCGATGTGCCTGTAAAAACACACTCCCACTCGCTCCGCCTGTAAAAACACACTCACACTCACTCTGCCTGTAAAAACACACTCCCACTCGCTGTGCCTGTAAAAACACACTCCCACTCGCTCTGCCTGTAAAAACACACTCGATGTGCCTGTAAAAACACACTCCCACTCGCTCTGCCTGTAAAAACACACTCGCTCTGGCTGTTAAAACACACTCGCTCTGGCTGTTAAAACACATTCACACTCGCTGTGCCTGTAAAACACACTTGCTCTCGCTCTACCACAAGAAACATACTCGTTCTGCCCTCACACAGAAGGTACAAGCTCTGAAAAGCACTTATTGATGGAGTAATTTGCCCAGAGATTGTACTGCGTTCTCGAGGGGACGATGTGTATTAATTAGCATCTCTTCATCTGTGGACAAGTGTGAAGCAGGCGCTGTCAGGACGGTTAATGAGTGTAATTGACTGCTGATCAGAGGCTGGGATGTGAATGTGGAGTTATTATGCAGGACAGCGACTTTACTGAGGATTAACCAGAGCACAGAGGCCATGCAGAGAGAGAGAGAGAGAGAGAGAGAGAGAGAGAGAGAGAGAGAGAGAGAGAGAGAGAGAGAGAGAGAGAGAGAGAGAGAGAGAGAGAGAGAGAGAGAGAGAGAGAGAGAGAGAGAGAGAGAGAGAACGAGAACACACGCATACATTTAGAGATACAGACACATGCATACACATGGATTCATGACAATAATGTTTATGACAGATTTATGACATTAAGTTATGTTGCCATGGTAACGTCAAATTGTCATGATAATGACAAAAACAGATTGTGATGTATTTGTTTGTCAGGTTGTCAATGTCATCTTTGTATTTAAAATGACACAACATTGGTCAAAAGCATGCATAAAATCTCATTCACAGTCATGTGTTGTGTCATAATTATAAAGGTCTTACGAACACCCCTTCAAGTAAAGTGTTAGCATAGAAATTTGTAGTGTTTGTAAAATTCTAGTGTTGTTATGGTGCTTGAGAAAAAAAAATTCATGCTAATTCATACTGCAAATATGCTAACAACATGCTTACTCATGCTAACAACATGCTAATTTATGCTAGAAACATGCTAGCATAATGCTGATTCATACTAGAACCATGCTAATTTATGTTAGCAACTGCCTAGCAACAACTCAGAATACCTTAGAAACCGCCTTCCTACACCTTAGCAACCACCTAGCAACCACTCAGAACACCATAGCAATGACCTAAAATACCATAGCAACCACCTAGCAACACTTTGCAACCAGCTAGCAACCACTCAGAACACCCTAGCAACCGTCTAGCAAACAACTTAGCAGTCACCTAGCAGCACCTTAGCAACCACCTAGCAATGCCTTAGCAACTGCCTAGCAGCACCTTAGCAATCGCCTAGCAGCACCCTAGCAACCGCCTACCAATGACTTTGCAACTACCTAGCAACCATACAGAACACCCTTGCAACCACATAGCAACACCTTAGCAACCACCTAGCAATGCCTTAGCAACCACCTAGCAACCACTCAGAACACCCTAGCAACCAACTAGTAACACCTTAGCAACACCCTAGCAACCGCCTAGCAACACCTTAGCAACCACTCAGAACACCCTAGCAACTGCCTAGCAATGACTTAGAAACTACCTAGCAACACCTTAGCAACCACATAGCAGCACCTTAGCAACCACCTACCAACGCCTTAGCAACCGCCTAGCAACTAATCAGAACACCTTAGCAACCACCTATAAACATCTTAGCAACAAGAACCCCTTAGCAGCCGCCTAGCAACGTCTTAGCAACCTCCTAGCAACCACTTAGGACACCCTAGCAACCACCTAGCAACACCTTAGCAATGAATGACCTAGAAAACCTTAGCAACTGCTTAGCAACACCTAGGCAACACCTTAGCAACAGCCTTGCAACCACTCAGAAAACATTGGCATCCGCCTAGCAGTACCTTAATAAACACCTTAGCAACCACCTAACAACACCATAGCAAGCCCTCAGAACACCCTAGCAACGCCTTAGCAACCATTCAGAACCCCTTATCAACCGCCTAGGAAGAAATATGCCAATCCATAAAAGAAGCATGCTAACATATATGTAGTTATCTATGCCGACTGTTTCAAACTTCATAAAAACTACTTCAGTTATTTAAATATTTAAGCTACTTCAACGTTTCAAGTCTCAGCCACCATAAAGTTTGTCTACGACCTTTACTTTTCTAGTTGCCTAATCTAATGTGCTTGTATGCATATGACAAAACATGCAGATTTCAGTATTATCTGTGAGCAGAAGCACTCTTAACTTGTGTTTCACCTACAGCGGGAGACGAGCAAAATAAACAAGTGCAAAACTACAGAGTAAAAGCAGAAAGAGGAGCATCAAAGAGAAGCCGTTCTCCAGACGGCAGCATGCGGAGAAGAGAAGAGTTTTCTGAACTGCTCTCAGCAAATGTGGAGAGTACAGAAACACCATGTCCTCTGAAACAAACACCTCGTCTGTATTATACACCATATCAGAGCTTTTTCTGCATCATTCATCAACGACAGCATGCTGAAGTGAATTATACAACTAACAAAATACTGAACAACGGGTAGGATGATAGAGAGTCGAATAAAACGAAAGACAGAATGATAGAAAAAAAGAGAGAACATCAGCTTAAATAAACAACTACAGAAGATGGAAACAGCGAATGATTAAAGGATAGGAGTGAACAGATGAATTGAAAATATGAACAACAGATTGAATCAGGGCCGCTGCTGGCCAAAAGGGTGCAAAAACTTATGTATTTAAACATATTTTTATTTATATATTTTTTATCTTTTTATTTATTTATATATATTTATTTATTTATATTTATATATACATATATATATTTATTTATATATTTATTTATTTATTTATTTATATAGGCAAGGCAAGGCAAGTTTATTTATATAGCACATTTCATACACAGTGGCAATTCAAAGTGCTTTACATAACCAGAAATAAAAGAAACAAGTATAAGAGAAATAAAAACAATTAATAGAAATGGTAAAAATAGAAATAAAATAAAATAAAAGCTGATAAAATGTGTTATAAAAGAATTAAAAAGAAGAGAAAAACATAGTGTATTTATATATGTATTTATTCATATATATTTATTTATTTATATTTATTTATTTATATATACATATATTTATTTATATACAAATATTTATTTATACATATATATTCACATATATATTTGTTTATTTATATGTATTTGTTTATTTATATGTATTTATTTATATATGTATTTATATATATATATATATGTATTTATATATATTTATATATATATATATATATATATATATATATATATATATATATATATATATATATATATATATATATATATATATATATATATATATATATATACACATAGCATTGTGAACTTGTCGTGGTCACATCTGAACTGATTTATTATTGGTAAGTGTTGAAATGTCAAACTCTGTTAATTAAATTATTGTTATATATTTCTGTATAGCATGTAATTCACCAAGTAACGTTAACTTTAGCTTCTTCGGTCACGTTAGCGCGCCATTTTATTAACGAAGCTACCAGAAGGTGTTTGTAACGTTAATGCTAATTTTGAGGTATTAGAGACTGTTTGAGTTTTTAAAAAGATAACTTTTTGTTAACTTAGTGTTAACTGTGTTCCATTTCAGCACAGCACTGGGTAAAAGTGACCACAGAGGTTTAGTGAGCACTGAGGAATAAAGTAAGGTTAAGCAAGATAAGCACTGACCTTCACTTCATTATGAACCTCATTATCAAACCAAAACAAAAAATGATATTGTTCAACACTATTCACTAATTAGAATTTGTTTTACAGTGTCAAAGAGGCAGAGGAGACACATCAACCAGCAAGTGTGTATCAGGAAAAGGACTGACTATGAATGGATGGCTGTCTAGGTTGCAAGCAGGACATACATGTTACAGTTAAGTATTTCAGCTACAACATACTGTTAAATCACAGTAACCATATTGTCATTACTTGTAACTTCACAGTAAAATATAGTTAATTCTACAAGAGAATATGGTGAAATCACAGAAATGGGCCTTACTATCCACCTTGAAGTCACATATGGCTGTAATTTCACTGTAATTTTAGTGTAAAACAAATCACAGTGGCTTACTGTGAAAGTAATACAATTATTAGTCAGTAATTTACTGTTACTTTAGGGTCAAATATTTAACAGTGTATCAAAAAACCCATGTAAACGTTTTTTCTGTGATTCTGTTTTTTAAGGTGAGCGCTAAATTTGAGAGAGAAGCCACTGTGCATCGTGGATCTTTACAGCTGCTGAGGAGCTCTTGGAGTAAGATAGAGAACTGAGACTAAGGTAGAGTTTATGACATTTATCATGTTTACAGTTTCTGACTGTATGTCATAACATAATAACAGATTGTTAACATATTTTCTCTTTTATAAAATTTTTTCTTACTGTTGCTCAATGGTGTTGGACAATCAAGAACCGACAGGAACTCAACGGCTTGTGATGGCAGTAATGTTGACCTGAACGGTGGCCTTCTACACTTGACCGCTTAAAGACACTGGCATCATTATCATAGAAGGTGTTAAAGTTCTTATAGACCTTATCTTTACCAGACTCGGGCAAACTCTGCTTTCACTCCGCCCAAAGCCCCAGCTGGACTGTTTTGGCCCAAGGTATCTGATTAGGCCTTGGAAGTGACAGTGGAAACGCGACTTGCCCTGGCTCGCATTGGCACGCTCACTTATGGGGCGAGAGTGAAAACACAGCTCTTGACATGCCCAGAGCTTGTGTCCACCTGGGTTTGACGTATGCATTTTAACTGTGACAAAGAATAGTGTTTTTAAGGCGATGGACGATGGCATGTCTATCGGCCCAACCCTATTGTATGCTGGGTTCACAAGTGACTGTCTGATGAACACTGAAAGATATTAGAGGGCAATATTCCCACGAACTGCTGTGTCCTCTTTGCTTCAATGAATCTGCATTATTCTGGCAAATAATACCTTTCATGCATTAAATCAGATATAATTCACTTTAAGTGTATTGTTTTAACAATATTGTTTAATGTCCAGTTTAAAAGTCTTTGTTAAGATTATTAATTTGTTTGAATGTACATGTTTTATTGTGTATTATATGATGTATTGTCTATTATGAGATTGTTGTTTATCTGTTTTGTGGCTCCACATTGCTGAACAGGCTCCACTAATTTAAGCTGAATTTAATCAAATTTTACTCAATCCATACTTGTTGAATTTAATTAATAATATTGCTTGTTATCTGTTACCTCAGTTTTATTGTGTAGATATAAAGTATTATGTTCTAGAGCTGATGAACAGGCTCCACACATTTTATGTTAAATCTAAATAAAAACATTGAGTAGTTTTCATTAACATTGTTGGTTTTTCTGTTCAATTAAATTAATATTTCTGTTTAAAATGTGCTCATTTCTTTAAGCACTGTTTGTGGTTACTCAATTTAAATGACTTGTTTAAAATAAGCTTATTTAATTAATTGTTAATCAATCCATACATGTTGAATTTAAATAATAATATTGCTTGTAATCTTTTACCTCAAATTTATAGAGTAGATATGGGGTATTACTTTTTACAGTCCATGATGCCAATCTCCCGTTCCACCACATCCTAAAGGTGCTCTATTGGATTGAGCTCTGGTGACTGTGGAGGCCATTTGAGTACAGTGAACTCATTGTCATGTTCAAGAAACCAGTCTGAGATGATTCACGCTTTATGATCGGGTGTGTTATCCTTCTGGAAGTAGCCATCAGAAGATGGAGACACTGTGCTCATAAAGGGATGGACATGGTCAGCAACAATACTCAGGTAGGCTGTGGCGTTGACACCATGCTCAATTGGTCCTAATGGACCCAAAGTGTGCCATGAAAATCTCCCCCACACCATTACAATCACCTTACTTCCCCATTCTGATGCTTGGTTTGAACAGCAGCAGATCGTCTTTACCATGTCCACATGCCTAAATACATTGAGATGCTGCCAAGTGTGTCACAATCACCAGCTATACACTCCTGACCTACATATGTCATGTTTCGGAACTACAAATCCTATCAGGCCATTTCTCACACACACCAGTTTCTGATCACGGCTGATGAGACACACAAAGCTGAGACATGTGATCACTGATCATTCAGACTACTTGTACACCACACAAACACCGGGTTAGCATGGAGTTTGATGTAGATATACGTCTGTATTTCTTTGTTTTGCCTGTTTGGTTTTTGACCTTAGCTTTGCTTATTGCTTGATCCTGTTTGCCACCTATTTTGACCTTATGCCAGTGTTTTGACCACATTTTCGGATTGCCCTTTTTGTACCCGCCACTTCTGTTTGTCTTAAATATAATCTTGCACTTGGATCCTCTTCTCTGTTGTTCCTTACTTTGTTTCCCACACGTGACAATGTGATTGGCTGATTATAAATTTGCATTAATGAGCAGTTGGACATGAAGAATATCCAGGATCGGAGGATCGAAGAATGCTTGAAGTTATGTGTGTGTTGTTTCAAGAACCATTCATTTGTGTTGTGTTTTATTCTCATTGGTTTATATTCAGTTATTCTACATTTAATTATTTTATTTAATCATTAATATAATTATCATTACATCATTTTATTGATCATTAGTTAATTATTTGATTATTATTAGTCATTATGTTTTAATATTTTATTATTATTATTTTCATATAGGGGCGACACAGTGGCACAGTAGGTAGTGCTGTCGCCTCACAGCAAGAAGGTCACCGGTTCGAGCCTCGGCTGGGTTGTTTGGCGTTTCTGTGTGGAGTTTGCATGTTCTCCCTGCGTTCACGTTGGGTTTCCTTCGGGTGCTCCGGTTTCCCCCACAGTCCAAAGACATGCGGTACAGGTGAATTGGGTAGGCTAAATTGTCCATAGTGTATGAGTGTGAGTGAGTGTGTATGGATGTTTGCGGCTGGAAGGGCATCCGCTGCGTAAATCATGTGCTGGATAAGTTGGCGGTTCATTCCACTGTGGCGACCCCGGATTAATAAAGGGACAAAGCTGAAAAGAAAATGAATTTTCATATAATTATTGCTTGATTATTATTTCCATATTGTTATAATCTTATGACTGTGGATTCAAGCAAAACTTGTTTTCATGAGTAAGAGATAAGAGAATGTCTCTATTTCAAGGTCTGTATTGTCTCTGGACAATGTTGTGAAGCAGTAATTTTCCATTGCTGTTGCTTGTGGTATAATAACACTTGGATTTATCCTGCTCTGACAGAGATTATTTAATAAACTCTGCTCTTTATCATCATGACTTCGTCTCTTGCTTCTGCTCCTCTCTGCTTTTCTCAGTCAACTCCTATATCAATAGGAGACTGTTATTCAGTTGAATATTGGTCAACAGGTTTAGCTATTGGACATTTTGCTGACTTGTGGTCCATATACCTGGAGAAACACACATATACCGACAAGATCTGGCATCCGGGGCTGGATCTCATTTATCTGGCGTGGAGATGGTGGTCTAACAGACAGGTGTACCTAATAAAGTGGCCAGTGAGTGTATATCTGTTATGTCTTTGTTATTTCAAACTACTAAAATGCCAATAAAAGGCACTTTGTTAAACTGTAGAGTTAGATTTTCAACATCAAAAGTCAACAGGGCAGAGATCAACATCCCATAATGCAATTCACAACAAATGGAACACACTTGTGAATCACTTAATACTTGTACAATGCATAGTGCATATATTATAACAATTTTGTGATATTTCATGCATCCCTACTCTACACTATATTTAGCCTCGGGTCAGTCTGTAAATGTCACCGCGTCATCTGTCAGACAGATAATAACAGCATCATTATATTTATATTACAGCACATCACATGAATCAAGATGAGTCTGCTTAATGTTCTTTGCACCAATAATATGCTCAGCTGAAGAGCCTGAAAACGCAATCTCTGATTTCCCTCAAATCCTCTGATGGCAACATGTCTGAACTCCCAGCGGTGCAGATGCAATTTAAAACCTGCCAGGCAAAGTCAAACAGTCAGGAGCCACTTCACCGTGTTTAAGACGCTGATTTGTCCACTTATTGCCGGTGTGTTCGAGACGCATTGGTAAAGCAGTCACGTATAACACTCGTTCAGTCATGTAGAGGCTGCTGAGCGTTTCTGCAGCACCGCTGTGAGCTTTCAAACGCTGTGTGTGTGTGTGTGTGCGTGTTAGATGTACTCATCTGAATTTTATTTATTTATTTGTTTTAATGCCATATCAGCTGCATTGTCTACACTGTACAATCTCTGTTAATGAACAATTTGTTTGTTTTGGGTTTATTGGCAGTGGTGAATTGCATTATGGGATGTTAATCTCAGCTCTGTCCACTTTTAAATGTTGACAATTCAATTCTACAGTTTAACAGTGACTTTTATTAACATTTTAATAGTTTATAGTGGGAATAATATACTGTGTATGAAATAATATCTACAGAAATAAGTGTGTAAATAACTGTGAACATGTGAAAAAGTGCTGCAGTTTATTACAGGTTTCTGGAGCGTAATCTACAACACCATTGCAAACAATATAGCACTGCACACTATAACAATGTTCAAAAGTGCCTTTTTAGGTTAAAAGTTGTCAGAAGAAAGATCAAGGTCTCATAATGCTATTCAAAAACAAATAAAGTATAAAAATGAATCACAAAACACAGAAAAATGCTAATAAATATTAATGATAAATGATCTTAAATAAAACAAATACATTTATAGAGATGGTGTATAAGTATATAACTTTACTCACATGGGAAACAAGGCCACATGAATGGTTTGTGAGCACAATTAAGTGCACACAGCATCCCATATCACCTGATAATTGTAAGAAATAAGTCCAAAAGGCAGCTGACTGTGTAAAGCCACATAAAACAACACAAAAAATACGATGAATATGCCGAGATCAGTGGCTAATCTGCCGGATTCAGCTGAGGTGAAGTGACGGCGACCAGCGAGACCTAGCTGTCACTCAAGTGGCCACGCCCTTAATTATGCAAACTTAATATAACCTAATATAAAGGAAATGGATGAGTTATAAATAATCACCCCCCTCACAGTTGTCATGGAGGGTAATAATAGCTATATGAACCAAAATCGTTCTTTGTACCAGGCTGTAAACACCTTTTTTTCTGCTGTAAAGTTGGCCATTCTAACAGTGGGCTCAATTGCAATTTGCTCTATTATGGAGCCAGGACTAGCGGGATTTTGATGAATCGCAGTTTCAGTTACTTCCGTATTAGCTTCCCGAGGGAGAGCGGGAGGATGCAGCTTGAGCAAAACCTATACTAAATATACAATATATAGCATGCAATCATATTGATTTCTTATACATTCATTGTACTTTAAAAACAAACAACACTGAAAAGTCACGTCCAATCTTATCTTGATGATACATATTCTAAAAATCCTCCTGACGAAACTCTTCCCGTAAAATATCACCTGAATAAAAACGTTCTCTTATATAGTTTAACAATACACTTTCTATTAAAATAGGTTTCATCATTAAAATATTCCTACACAAGACAAAATCAAATTCTTTCCCTTTTGTTGGGAAGTCCTGTAACAGGGTTGCAGTTCTTATGAGTACCCACTAGATGGCGCACCATTCTAATTTGACAGACATTTGCCACTTTCACTTTAAGAGCAAGCGCATGGCACAAATCACATGTGGGGCACAGTGAGACTGCAAAAGATCTATCCTGTGTGCGTTCATGCCAAGAAAACCACACCCACACACATCCCCTCTGTACCTATTGACCTTATTCTACAATGCGGAAGTGCGCGCGTTTTTGCGATTGTTTTAGAACTTCCGATTCAGCTGCCTATGGGAGAAATGACTAGGAATAATAAACGGCAGAAAACGGTCAAACTACTTACTCTACAAACAAGTGTTTGCATTACAATACAGACAAAGTAGAATAATATATTAAGAAAATATCAATTTGCAACACCAAGCAGCAAATGTTTTTAACGTCTAAAAATGAATGTAAGTGAATGAGACCGGAAGTCTCGAGCCAAAATGATTTAAATGGCTGCGCCCACTCATACACGGAGAATAAGGTGAATACCAAGAATGGGTGACCTGTACTAATATACCCATCATTAAAGCTTTTGTTGGATGAAACTCTCCGAGCCCTTTACTCTCTTACCGGAGTCTCCAGTTTTCAAGGACTAAAAGAACAATCCAGAGGTTCCACCTCTACACCTTTCAATAAACAATGGTCGAGTCAAAGACAATTATGCACAATAAAAAGTCAAACAAACAATCCAACAGAGAAAGAAAAGCTGGTTTGGAGTTAAAACGTGGCTGTGTGGAGACTCCTTGTGGTTCTGGAAAGTAAATATGACACCATGTTTACGTCCAAAAGACACGAATAAGATCTATTTGACATCTAACACTGGTGTAACAAACAAATAACGCCAAAAATAATCTTGTAATCACTTTTTGGTGCCAATGTTAGGAGTCAATGGGATGTTTTTTGACATCAAGGTAGTTTACATGCTTTTTAGAAACCTAAAATCCAATTTAAATGAATAAAAATGTTATTATATTCACTATTATTAACATTTATTTTGTATTTTTTGTGTGTGTCATTTCTTTGGTGATCAAAATGGTTTTACAGAGAATGTTGTTTTGACATCAAGAGATGTAAAAATAAATAAAATGTGAGTTATTAACCCTATTGGCAAATACATTCATATAATTATTAACCACCTGTTTCTAAATGGTCTGTCTCTAAAAGTGAGGGGGACGTATCCCCCCCCCCGTCCCCCCCGGTTGCTACGCCCCTGCAAACACATCGCATAGTAACTATTTATTTCACATTTAATTACGACTATCCATTTTTACAAATATTAGCAATGTTATTTTATTAATAACAACCCCTGAAATACTATCACGACCCAGACTTGATTGAAAAGTGTATAATTATTTGAATGACGTCCTCTGAAGCTAAGCGTAGAGAACACAAGTGACATTTATTAACTAAAAAAACAAGCAAAACAAACAAAACAAGAACTTAAAACTAGATTTGGCATGAACATAGTTGATCATAAACTCAAGGCTAGGCAAGGCAAAACAAACCAAAAGTTAGCAAGTAAGCAACCAAAAGCAAACCGCAAGCACGCAAACAAACCAAAGCAAGCAAGCAAACTACAAGCAAGGAAACAAACCAAAAGTAAACTGCAAGCAAACACCAAAAGCAAGCAGACAAACAGCAAAATCTCAAGCAAGAAAAACCAAAAGCAAACCGCAAGCAAATCAAAAGCAATGCCAACTAAATACAAGCAAGCAAACTCACCTGCAGTGGGGTTTTTACGAACAAAAGCTAAACCAGGAAGAAAGGAAACATGAGGGTATATATAACAAACACTGGGGATCACATGACATAACACAACCAAAGAGAAACAAGACACATGATTAAATTAACCAATGAGAAACAAGAGACAAAAAAACATGACACAGCAGGAATCAGGGCAGGAATGAGAAAAATAAACACTAGGAAAGAGCTGTTTAAATATCTTAATGAAACTAAACTAACAGAATATTATTGTTTAAAATGACTCTTGTTCAACTCTTGGCTGTTGAAAAGGACTCTCTGTGCTCATTAAAAAAAAATCCCAGGATGTCCTTTGGAAAAGTTTAACCTCTGTCCATCATGGCCTTCTAACCATCTGATAATTGGCTTCATCACTGTCTCCTCTCCACCAATCTCCAGCTGGTGTGTGGTCTTGTGCAAAATGGCTGCCGTCGTGTCATCCAGGTGGATGAGGAGATCCCCCAATGTGTAAAGTGCTTTGAGTGCCCAAAAAGCGCTATATAAATGTAAGGTATTATTATTATTATTATTATTATTATTATTATTATTATTATTATTAATATTATTATGTCTTCTGTCTGTGTGCTTCTAACACTTAACAGTTTATGGGTTTAATGTAAACTATGAATGACGATCGGGCCGCATGACTGCTAATACGTCATCAACGCAGGTAACCGCAAGACCGCAAGAACAGAGGACACGTGAAACTTCCCGGATGTGTTCTGGGTATCGAGGACGCACTGATGCAGACTTGAGCAGCGAACTCGCTCTAGTAGTTCCAGAAGTCATTGCGACTGGAGGTGGGAAGCGCAGCATTTTATTTAGATGTATTATTAAAGTTCAGAGATATCACTTATTTACCTCAGGAGTTTCCCTAAATGAAACAGTGAATATACCATCACCATGAAAGTCTTAATAAAGGAATAAACACATTTAAGAGTGTTTATTTGCTGAAATTCCTATTAAAATCTGTTTTATTTATATTGTGCAACGTATATTTATAATGTTTTTATGCAGAGTATATATTTTGAAAAAGGGAAAAACAATAAATCGCTGTATGAATGCTGTAATGTACAAATAATTCCCATTAAAAATGCGTGAAGGTCACGTGACCATCAGGAAAAACGCAGCATCTCATTTTTCAGAGGACGCGTTCTCTGTTCTCGCGGTCTCCCGAGTTCGTTCTTCCGAGGTAACCTGGCAAGACCGGTCTCCCAGCCTGATCTCACGAGAAAACGTAAGTATTTTATGTTTTTTCAGTTTAGTGGCTAATTCGTATGAGTTCAGTCATACGAAATTGTACGATTTTAAAAAGGAGGCGTGGCACCTAACCCCACCCCTAAACCCAACCGTCATTGGGGGATGAGCAAATCGTAAGAAAATGTACGAATTAGATCGTACGAATTCATACGAATTAGCCACTAAATAAAAAAGTTACGAATTGCCATGAGATTGTGTTGGGTCTCCACAAGAACGCAAGTCCTCGAAAGAACAAACTTAGGAGACTTCGAGAACAGAGAATGTGTGCTCTGAGAAATGAGATGCTGCGTTCTGAAGTAACAGTTATATTGTGACAAGTTTATGTAATATGAGAAAAGAAAACCATGCATCAACCAAACTAATGCCCAAACGAGAATCATTTATTATACAGAAATTAAAAAATAAACAGCAAATAGTGATAATAAAGAATAATAACAACAAATAACCACAAAAGGCAAATTATATACAATTTATAATGACAAAATAATCCAAAAACAATAAACCCCACAGGGGAAGAGGACAAAAGTGGCGCTGAAAGAAAAAAATATAACAAAAACCAAAGATCAAACTACCTCAGTATAACCCTTTTACCTGTGATGTTTTGGAAATATTTCACAAATGATGTTGAACAGATTCAGGAATTTCTCACAGTATTTCCTACAATATTTCTTCTTCTGGAGAAAGTCTTATTTGTTTTATTTCAGCTAGAATAAAAGCAGTTTTTAATAGTTTTAAAGCCATTTTAAGGTCAATATTATTAGCCTCCTTAAGCAATATTAGTTTTGAGTTGTCTCCAGAACAAACCACTGTTATACAATGACTAATTACCCTAACTTTACCCTAATTACCCTAGTTAAGCCTTTAAATGTCACTTTAAGCTGAATAGAAGAATATCTAGTCTAATATTATTTACTGTCATCATGACAAAGAGAAAATAAATCAGTTATTAGAGATGAGTTATTAAAACTATTATGATTAGAAATGTGTTGAAGAAATCTGCTCTCTGTTAAACAGAAATTGGGGGTAAAATGAACAGGGGGGCTAATAATTCTGACTTCAACTGTATTCTGCATTTGACACCCAAATCATGAAATTTCAGCCGGATGAAGAAAGTCATTGAGCTGGAGAAGCTTCAGGATATTAAACTGAACAGTCAATTTTGATCTCATGTCGAGGTTTTCTGCAGTCAGGACCATCAGCGGGTCTTGTTTTCGGTCAGTAATCAATAAATCAGCTCTGCGGGATGTAACATGATGTTTCCCGTGATTCTCAGGGCAGTAAAACAGCAGAAACATGGGATAAATAAAGAGTGTGTGTGATGTAGAGCAACAGGGAAACTGTGCCTCTGATCTTCAGGAATCAGCATTGAGATTCAGAGGCTGTTTAATCTGTGAATGTGGAGCAGGTAAACACACCTGAGGCGGCGCTTACACATCACACACACACACACACACACACTCAGAGATGTTTCATTTCACTCGCGGCTTATCAGTTAATGCATGTGTGGAGCTTGTACGTGAGCAAAAACACACACACACACACACACACACACACACACACACACACACAGGGACACATATCCAGGCACACGCAAATGCACACATGCAGATACACACAAACACAGACATGCACACGCACACATATACTCATACACAAACACTAACACACACAAAAAAACTAACATGCAATGCACACACAACACACAAAGGTAACGCATGAATACAAATGCACATGCACACACAAATATAAGCACAAACATACGATACACACAAGGTCAACAAACCCACGCAAACACAAATGCACACAACATGCACACAAACACACAAAAAACGGCAACAAAAACACAAACACATAAACACACACATGCAGATGCACACAAAATGCAAACATAAACACAAACATACAAGCACAATGTCTCACACAGAAACACACACATGCTCATTCACACACTCAAACACGCATTCAAAACACACACACAAACACATGTACACACACCTGCACTCATATGCAACTACACACACACACACAATCAATACACAGAGACGGAAACAAACACACATATACACCCATGCACCCACACTTATGCACACACACACACAAAATAATAAATCAGCTATAAATTTACATGCATATACACACTCACAGGCCACTTTATTAGGTACACCTTACTAGTACCGGGTTGGACTCCAATGTAACTAGTGTGCCAAGAAAATCTCCCCCACACCATTACACCACCACCACCAGCCTGAACCGCTGATACAAGGCAGGATGGATCCATGCTTTCATGATGTTGAGGTCAAATTGTGAGCCGAGCATCCGAATGTGTCAGCAGAAATGGAGACTCATCAGACCAGGCAACGTTTCTCCAATCTTCTATTGTCCAGTTTTGGTGAGCCTGTGTGAATTGTAGCCTCAGTTTCCTGTTCTTAGCTGACAGGAGCGGCACCCGGTGTGGTCTTCTGCTGCTGTAGCCCATCCGCCTCAAGGTTGGACGTGTTGTGTGTTCAGAGATGCTCTTCTGCAGACCTCGGTTGTATCGAGTGCTTATTTGAGTTACTGTTGCCTTTCTATCAGCTGGAACCAGTCTGGCCATTCTCCTTTGACCTCTGGCATCATCAAGGCATTTGCACCCACAGAACTGCCACTCACTGGATATTTCCTTTTTGTCGGACCATTCTCTGTAAACCCTAGAGATGGTTGTGCGTGAAAATCTCAGTAGATCAGCAGTTTCTGAAATACTCAGACCAGCCCGTCTGGCAGCAACAACCATGCCCCTTTCTTCCCCATTCTGATGCTCGCTTTGACCTGCAGCAGATCTTCTTGACCATGTCTACATGCAGAAATGCATTGAGCTGCTGCCATTTGATTGGCTGATTAGACATTTGAGTTAACAAGCAGTGGACAGGTGTACCTAATAAAGTGGCCGGTAAATGAATAAATACACACACACACGATGTGAACTGTTGTGTTCCATGTTGGTTTTTATGTGTATTTATTATCGCTTCTCACTCCGCTCTTAGGTTGCTTATTGGTCCAGTTAACAGTACGTCCTCGTTATGATGGTGCCAGTTCCACCAATCCCTGGACGAGCCGCAAGGATTTAAAGATCTGACAGTCTGTGGTGTGGTGATTTGGCTTACACTCATTGTTTTCCTTTAAACGGAATATAGTAAATGTTTAACTCTTCTTTCCATTATTATTATTACATCTTTTGTTTAAATCATTGAGTAAAACTGCTTAAATTCAGAATCGATTCCTGCCTCATCCGTGATCTGTCGCACATATTACATTTGCCTCACCTAAATGTTACAGCATCCCCTTTAAACACCATAAACTCACAACATGAACATTATGTACAGAGTTGTCAATAAGTGGCTACTTTGCGACATTATGTATGATATATGTACAATATATGTTGCATTCTCACTTAAAACAGTTGGGTTAATAATAACCCAGCAGGTAATAGATGGGTCAATTTGGCACCGACCTTCTGTTAGGTTATTTTAACCCAATCCATTGGGTTGATAAGGTTAACCCAACAATTTGGGTTATAAAAATAACTAATTTGTTGGGTTATTTTGCCAAAAAGTGGCTTAACCGCTATATAATAATAAATTATTATTATTATTATTATAGTAGTCATCTTTATATGTAAATAAAAATACACCGCTTTTAATACATTGGCAAAGCTTTATTTAAATCCCTGAATTCAGTGTCACTCCTCCCACAATAACAAACGCCTGAGAGCAGTTTAGTTCATCCCCAAGCAGCAGGACAAGAGGGTTCTGTCTCTGTTGCTCCTCCTCCTCTAAGTACTGAATGAAATACAAGTACACACACATGAATTAAATAATGTACAACATTTATTGTCATAAATAATGCACCTAGACGTCGCAAATCAACAGATTCTTGTTTTGCCTCCTGGTATGAGGGCCGAACCTTCTTGCTGCACAATCTGTATGGCAGTGGAGAAATGAGAGCTGGCTGAGTTGTTAAAGCACCATCTCCAAAGCGGGATCTGCAAGGCTGTCTTTATATCAAACAGAAAACAACACAATAATTAAACTCAAAATAAGCCCCTCATATCAAAGCTGAAATGCTACAAATATGGATTAAAACAGAGCTGTTATGCAGGATTCAAAAAACGGTAACCCAACTTAAATAAATATTAAATAAATTATTAAATCAATAAATTTTATTATTAAATAAATAACCCAATAAAAGGTTTAAAATTACCCAACAAAGCACCAAATATTTTTAACTCAACCATTGGGTTAAATAAATAACCCAACATTTTTTAGAGTGTAAAACATTATATATATATAAAATCCAAATGTGAATTTGCATGTCTTATACAATTGCAGTCAGAATTATTAGCCCCCCCTTTGATTTTTTTCTTCTTATTTAAATATTTCCCAAATGGTGTTTAACAGAGAAATGTTCACAGTATGTCTGATAATATTTTTTCTTCTGGAGAAAGTCTTATTTGTTTTATTTCGGCTAGAATAAAAGCAGTTCTTAATTTTTTAAACACCATTTTAAGGTCAATATTATTAGCCCCTTTAAGCTATTTTTTTCCCGATAGTCTACAGAACAAACCATCATTATACAATAACTTGCCTAATTACCCTAATTACCCTGTCTTGAAGAATATCTAGTCTAATATTATTTACTGTCATCATGACAAAGAGAAAATAAATCAGTTATTAGAGATGAGTTATTAACACTATTATGATTAGAAATGTGTTGAAGAAATCTGCTCTCTGTTAAACAGAAATTGGGGGGAAATAAACAGGGGGGCTAATAATTCTGACTTCAACTGTATATAATTTGCATCAGATTTATATGCCTGAGAGTAAAACAAGCATTCTATGTGTATTTTTTGAGGCTGATGGCATGTAAATGTGTATAAAAACACACACACAGAGGCAAAACATGTCATTTTTCTTAAGTAGAGTGATCACTAGGCTCTGGAATCGAGAAACGATAATAAAACACACTACAGTCCTTTATGCTAATGAGCTGAATTACAGAGGCTTTCCTGAAATATCTGTAGATTCTCACACACTGCGCGTGTCAGTCACAGTCCAACCTGAAGTGACACACACACACACACACACACACACACACACACACACACATACACACACACACACACACACACACACACATCTGTGAGCTCTCAGAAGTGAGTTTATAAAGAGCTGCTGGCGGACGTTGCCATGGCTACATTGATGTACTGTAGTCCTTTAGTTGAAACGTCGTGTTAAAAATTTAATCGGGAAACTCTGAGAACTTCACTTTTTGGATTGTTTTGGCCATAAAATATATATATAATGCACTTCCAGACTACCTCAAATCAAAATTATTTCAAAATGCCTCAAACTTGTAGTCATGTTCAGTGTGCCTGCATTATAAATGTGTGAGGACCACTTGTTGTTTGTTACTGTCATTCCTAAAAGCCCTTCTAGAGACAGCGGAATGAACCGCAAACTTATCCAGCATGTTTTACACGGTGCATGCCCTTCCAGCTGCAACCCTGTACTAGGAAACATACACACTCATTCACACACACATTGCGGCCAAATTAGTTCATCAGTTCCCCTACAGCGCATGTGTTTGGACTGTGGGGGAAACCGGAGCACCCGGAGGAAACCCACACCAACATGAGGAGAACATGCACTCCACACAGAAACGCCAACTGACCATGCTGGGACTTGAATCAGCAACCTTCTTGCTGTGAGACCACAGTGCTAACCACTGAGCCACTCGCATCATTATCACTCTCTATCAACTCAACCTGTCCTTGCTGAAGAAACGTACAGCAGTCTTACTGACCTCAAATGATCATTGATCTCTGACTGGAGAATACTGCGAGCTCTATTTCAGGGCTTCATGATCTCAGTAAATCACTGACCTGAAGCTCAGATAGACGATCTTAATCTTGAAGGTGTTTCAGGTCTTGTGTTTTCAGAAAGTGGGCTAAGGGCGCCCTGGGCTTCCCTGCGCTCTAAATACACCGAACACAGTGCTGCTGAGAATCGTCCCGCTTTATTCTCCCAGAAATGACACTGTCTTCTGTTCTTCACAAGCTGAGCGCGCAGCCAATCAGAGAAATCAGAGTAAACCAGAACTCGTCCCACGACACACACACACACACGCACACACGCACACACACACACACACACACACACACACACACGAGTGCTGAGAACAAATGCAAAAAAAAAGTTGATTTGGAGTTATTAGGGGGGTCTGTTATGCACAAATCATTTCAAAAAGGGTTTAAGCACAGTAAAGTCTAGTTTTACACTACATGATTTTAAGCCTGATTTGAGCCCGATTTGGAAGTTATCGAGCTCGCCGACAGATCGGGCTGTGATCTGAAAGATGTCTGCGGCTGCTCGGCGCTCGACAGTCTTTATGTGTGAACTACTGAACAACACATCAAAGAGGCTCGCTGAAGCGTCACCGACACCTCTCAGACGGAAATCCAATATCTAGCATGCTGAATATTCCAGAGCAGTCGGCCGACTCAACCCCACGTGCGGTCAGATGTAGTGACGAGCTGCAACCAATGAGAGAGCATATCAGCATGAGCTGAATGACCGTGTGCTCAGGAGCTCAACAGAAACGGCTGTGATTGGCCAGAATGGGCATCGACGCACTCGCTTTGCATTAACACGGACACTAGAGTTCTGTAACTATTAGTATTACCATACTGCTCATTCTGACCGTTCTCATATAAGACGTCATATTGTCATGTCATATTTACTTTCAAAGCTTCTATTGAGATATTAAAATTAAGCTCTGAATGTCTGTCATCATATTTGATGACATCATTACCCTAAAAATATGATCTCTTTAGTAATACAGCCTGTAAATATGTAAGTTAAGAGACTAGAACACGCTAAGCTCTGGGCCTTGCTTTCAGTTTCACTTTCGTAATCAGGAGCTGTTTCCCTGCACAGGATATGCTGTTTTGAAAGATATACCTGAAGTAAATTTATGTTTTTGCTATCAGAGAGTTGTGTTTATGTTAGCGGGAAGTTGCTAGGCAAAAATGCGTGCATATTTAAAGTCACAGCGAAAAGTAGCAGACATGCATGCAGTCATGTTGACCAATATGGTAATTAAAGGTAGAAATGCTCAGTTCTTTACTGTTTTATCATTTAAACAATAACAGTGTTAGAAACACACAGATATTCAGGAAACGTCAGGGTGTTATAGATATGTTAGTTTCATTTTAAAGAGTTATTAAATTACAGGAATTAAAAACTCTCTGACTGCCTCTGTAGTGCTAGTGTTAAAGCCACATCTATCCACTGGAACCTTGCAGATGAGCGATTGATCCGCTGACGCATCAGCTGACTGACCATGTTTTTAAATGCTCCCCTGAAAGCTTGAAACTCCGTCAGTGATGTCATCAGCACACAAGCAGCCAATAGTGTTCAGCTTTTCCTGACGGCTCCTCCCTCAACATTTCATTGGCTGTGGTTTGGTAGCTGGACTGAGCTGTTGGGGAACGAGTTGTTGTCAGATCATGTGGTGTGTGACCCTCCTCTCGTGGATCATTTACGTAGTGTGAACACCACAGCGATTAAAAGACACAAAATCAAATCATGTAGTGTGAACAGCACAGCGATCTGCCGATGTTTAAAATCCTGTAGTGTGAACTAGGCTTTATGTAGAGAGCAGTGTGTGAATATCTCCAGCCTCTAATGGTCAACATGAATTAATTGTATTTGTTATAATCAGACTTGATTGTAGAAACACTTTGATTGACATTCTTCCTTTGTATCAGAGGGGGGAAAACCCCGCCCACTAATGCCCATCTCTCCATCTCATTAGCATAAACAGCAGCCCTGAGTGAGAAGCAGCCGTCTGTCCATTAGCCATTAGAGTGTTTGAGCTGCTGAAGATAATGTCAGCATAGACTAAGAGGATTATAGATGTGGAGTTTTAGATGAGGAGCGACATAGACTGACAGAAGCACGAAGCACACACTCACACTGAAGCACGCATGATGTAAACAAACTGGTGTAAATGCCTGTTAAAGTGTGTGTTTCTACAGGTGGTTTGTCAAGCCCACTCACATATGTGAGGCACACTCAGAAATACACAATGCTTTAGAGATATTGAGTGATTGTAAGTAAATGTCTAATACAAACCGGTGTCTGAAGGAGAGATGGAGGAGTGTGTTTTCTGCAGGAGGTTTGTCGTGAGGTCTGAATGAGCAGGATTGGGGAAATAGCGAGTAACATCTGAAAGCTTGAAGGTTTGATAGTCGTCCTGCAGTATAAATGCGTTTGTCTGAGCCGATGCACACACACAGCATTAACATCAGATGCTAAAAGCACATCACTGACAGCCAGGAGTCTGGAAAAGGTCACGCAGTTTCACTTGAATATCGTCCGCAGCTCTTAACAGCAGGTTTAACGAGAGCGGACAGCAGAGAGAGGAAAACACTGATCATGATGCAACTATTGCCTTCAGAGAGACCTGCAAACACACACACACACACACACACACACACACACACACACACTGTTCTGTGCTGATGTCGATCTCAGCGTTCATTTCTGTTCCTGTGCATGAGATTAAAGCAAATTCACAGTCAAATTCAGGTCAGATTTGTTGATCTGTATATTTAATGCTTCCATGTTTGTCCTTGCCGTTCCATATGGAGTTACGGCGCCATCTAGTGTTTGTGTCTGAATGGCTCTTAATGTGTTAATAATAATGATGCATTTTATTTAAAGGCGCCTTTCATGACACTCAAGGTCACAGTACAGGACAGCTAGAACAATCAGTTCAATTAGAAACACAATAAAAGTCAATACAATACAATACAAACTTAAAAAATGCATTAAAGTGAATAATCTGTTGTAAACTGGTGTGTTTTGAGTTTGGATTTAAATCGTGAAAGAGAGTCTGAATTACGGAGATCTGGAGGAAGCCAATTCCAAAACTGAGGAGCTGAGTGGGTGAAGGATCTGCTCCCCGTGGTGACAAGGCGGACAGAGGGAACAAAGAATGCGAATGGAAGAAGAAGACCTGAGTGTTGCATTTTATCAAGCATTATTAATATAGGACTAATAATTCAGGAGGGCTAACAATTCTGACTTCAACTAACACTCTAAAAAACGTTGGGTTATTTATATAACCCAATGGTTGAGTTAAAAATATTTGGTGCTTTGTTGGGTTATTTTAAACCTTTTATTTGGGTTATTTATTTAATAACTCAACCAGTTGGGTTACAATTTCTGAATCCTACATAACAGCTCTGTTTAATCCCAATTTGTAGCATTTCAGCTTTGATATTCGGATCTTATTTTGAGTTTAATTATTGTGTTTTTTCTGTTTGATATAAAGACAGCCTTGGAGATCCCGCTTTGGAGATGGTGCTTTAACAACTCAGCCAGCTATCATTTCTCCACTGCCATACAGATTGTGCAGCAAGAAGGTTCGGCCCTCATACGAGGAGGCAAAACAAGAATCTGTTGATTTGTGACGTCTAGGTGCATTATTTATGACAATAAATGTTGGACTTTATTTAATTCATGTGTGTGTACTTGTATTTCATTCAGTAGTTAGAGGAGGAGGAGCAACAGAGACAGAACCCTCTTGTCCTGCTGCTTGGAGATGAACTAAACTGCTCTCAGGCGTTTGTTATTGTGGGAGGAGTGACACTGAATTCAGGGATTTAAATAAAGCTTTGCCAAGGTATTAAAAGCGGTGTATTTTTATTTACATATAAAGATTACTACTACTATAATAATAATAATAATTTATTATTATATAGTGGTTAAGCCACTTTTTGGCAAAATAACCCAACAAATTAGTTATTTTTATAACCCAAATTGTTGGGTTAACCTTATCAACCCAATGGATTGGGTTAAAATAACCCAACAGAAGGTCGGTGCCAAATTGACCCATCTATGGGTTACCTGTTGGGTTATTATTAACCCAACTGTTTTAAGTGAGTATGAATCTAATTTATTCTTTTTGCAAAAACATTATAAAGACGATCCTTTAACTAAACTCTAGCTAAGAGATATAGCGAAGGGAGGATCCTGGTTTATCTTTGTTTAATTAGGGTAATTAAATAAAGGCGATCCAGCACAGAGTCCAGGGGGGAGGGAGATGCACCTTCAGTATGATGTATTGGATGTTGTGTGGTAATATTTTATTAATGTGTACATTTAACTTCGCCTGTGTTACGGCACCTTGCTGCAATTTTAATTTCCCTAAATGGGATAATAAAGTTGAGTCTGAGTCTGATATATAACCATGAACTCTCACATATCTACCTGAGTTCTGCAAAGCAGTCTTCAGCTCCTAAATAAATCACACTTCATCCCTGGGAATTATCAGTGTCCTGTAACGACATGACTTCTGCAGCTGTGTGTGACTGTCATGTGTGTGCGTGTGAAAGAGAGCGAGAGAGAATGAGTGTCTCTTTAATGTTTGTGTGCGTGTGGGTGCGTGCATACGTGTGTGCGTGTGTGTGTTTCCTCCACCCACCACAGCTCTTCTCACTCCTCTGTTCTCTCTCTCTGCTCCTCCAGCTCTGCTCTTCTGCTCCTGCAGGTAAGCCCAGGGGTCACACAGAGGTCACTCGGGGGTCAAAGGAGACGTCCAGCAGCAGGACGGGTCTCTGTGCTTCTGGTGTGTGTGTGTGTGTGTGTGTTTCTCCTGCAATCTGAAGCATATTTCAGACTCTTATTGTTCAGACACAGAGAAAAACAGTCAATAGCACAGTAATAACTAATAATAACGATTTTAGCTGTTGTTTTTACCATGTTTTTACCTTTAATGTCTGTAATTGAAACAGTATTTAACACATTTTCTCCAAAACTACACTGTTCTATGTTGTTTTAGTATTAAATATTTCTTCATATTTATGTATTTTAATATATTTTGTATTGATTTTAATGCTGAAGTGTGTAAAGTCTCTATAGGTGATTTATTTTTAGCTTCAGCTCATGAAAATGCACAATGCTACTCAGCTGAAATGCTATACCTATACTAAATGTGTCGTTGTTTGTTTAAACATTAATATACCTGCTATATCTGACTGTAATATTGTGTATTTAGAATTGTATATTACATTCACATTGTCTGTTGTCTATTGTAAAGTGATCTTGAGTCTGCAGAAATCACTATATAAAATAAACATTATTATTGTAATTATTATTGTTTTATTATTGTTATTATTATTGTTGTTGTTATTATTATTATTACTGTTATTATTATTAATATTATTATTATTGTTGTTGTTGTTGTTGTAATTGTTATTAATATTATTGTTGTTATTATTGTTATTATTATTATTATTATTAATATTATTATTATTATTATTATTGTTGTTGTTGTTGTTGTTGTTGTTGTAATTGTTATTAATATTATTGTTTTATTATTATTATTATTATTATTATTATTATTATTATTATTATTATTATTATTATTGTTATTATTATTATCATTATTATTATTATTATTGTTGTTGTTATTATTATTTTTAATGTTGTTATTATTATTATCATTATTATTATCATTATTATTATTATTATTATTATCATTATTATTATTATTGTTGTTATTATTATTATCATTATTATTATTATTGTTGTTGTTGTTGTTAATATTATTATTATCATTATTATTGTTATTGTTATTGTTGATGATTTTATTCTTCTTATTATTATTATTGTTATTATTATCATTATTATTATTATTGTTGTTGTTGTGTTTTTATTATTATTATTATTATTATTATTATTATTGTTATTATTATTATTATTATTATTATTATTGTTATTATTATTATTATTATTATTGTTATTATTATTATTATTATAGTTGTTGTGTTTTTATTATTATTATTATTGTTGTTGTTGTTGTTGTTGTTGTTGTTATTATTATTATTATTATAGTTGTTGTGTTTTATTATTATTATTATTATTATTATTATTATTATTATTATTATTATTATTATTCTTATTATTATTATTATTATTCTTCTTCTTATTATTATTATTATAGTTGTTGTGTTTTTATTATTATTATTATTATTATTATTATTATACTATCCTAAGGTCTTGATTGATCTGTAAAATCTGTAAAACCTAATGATATTGGAAATGTTGAATATATATATATATATATTTTTCATGAATGCATGAAGTTTAAACATGGGAATATACAATAGAATTTGTATGTGTATATTTGCATAAAACTAATTAAACAGACAATTATATTCGCTTACTTAATTTTAAGAAACAAAATTTGTTACTAGTTAAAATAAAGTTTTAACTTAAACAACTAGTTGTTGTTATTTTCTGTTGCATTAAAATGACAGTATTTATATCGTTTCTAGTGTTTTTCAGGCTCATACAGTTTTATGGCACCACAAACACTGTACACTGTAAAAAAATATATGATCAATTAGTCATGACAGCATGTTTTTAGGTCATTGTAACTTCATAAACTAAATTAATCATGTTCTAACTTAATTTTATAAGTTTTGCAAGCTGTTTTAAGTCAGTTTAACATAATAAAAGTTCAATGGACTCTTAAGGCAATCAGGATTTTTTTTTACAGTGTAGGATTTTCTATTTAGGAGGGCTCATTTTATTTTATTTATTTTTATTATTATTTAAATTCTTTATAGTTTCTATTGTGTGTGTGTGTGTGTGTGTGTGTCTACTAAAAATTACTAAGATAATTACTAAACATGATATATATATATATAGTTTTTTATTAGAATTGAAAATAAAATAAATGTAATTAATAATAATAATAATTCCTTACATTTATATAGCTCTTTTCTGGACACTCAAAGCACTTTACACATTGGGGGAATCTCCTCATCCACCACCAGTGTGCAGCATCCACCTGGAGTATGCAATGGCAGCCATATTGTGCCAGCCTGCACACCACACAGAGTGATTACGATATGGGGATGGTTAGAAGGCCATGATGGACTGTGGCCAGTGGGCAAATTTGGCCAGGATGCCGGGGTTAAACCCCTCTTTTACGAACGACATCCTGGGATTTTTAACAACCATAGAGAGTCAGGACCTCGGTTTAATATCTCATCCAAAAGACAGCACTCACTGACAGTATAGAGTCCCCATCACTATACTGGGGCATTAGGACCCACACAGACCGCAGGTTAAGCAGCCCTGCTGGCCTCACTAATACCACTTCCGGCAGCAACCTAGCTTTCCCATGTGGTCTCCCATCCAGGTACATCCAGGTACTTAGCTTCAGTGGGCGACCATGTGAGAGTTGCAGAGAGCTACCTGCTGTTTAATTTAATTTAATTTAATTTAATTTAATTTAATTTAATTAAAAAAAATAATTTAATTTAATTTAATTTAATATGAAAAAAAATTATATTTAATTAAAAATATTTTAAAATGAAAAAAATATTTATATTAAATAACAACAAAAATTATCAGATTAAAAACTAAATTAAATAAATAAAAATAAGTTAAAATTAAAATTAATAAATTAAATTAAAATTAAATAAATTTGTTAATAAAAAGTTAATAAAAGAAAAAAATATTTAATAAAAAATTATAATAAAATAACACATTAAATTAAATAGAATACAAAATAAATCAATTAAATTAAATTAATTAAAATAGAATAGAATATGAAAATAAATAAATAAATAAAAATTCAGCATTTCCACATTATGTCAGTGCATGATCTCTACAGTTTAATATGTTTCCAGCCAAAAACCTCTAAAAAACCCACCTTTTCCATGTCGTTATGAAGTGAGCAATGGACGAAAGCAGCTTCGAGACATTTGAGGACGAGCTGAAAAAACCCCTGCAGGAAAATCCTCCTCAGAAACCTGTCAGACAAACACGAGCAGGTAATACCAAATAATACAACACATGATTCTACTCTTTATTTCTCATTCAAGCTCAAATATAAAAGCCTAATAAAGAGCGCAGAGCTCTTTCTAAATTCAGATCAAGGCATCTGGACTATTTTGTGGTGTTAAAGTGAACAGAGAGGCTAATAATACCCACAATAACCTTTACAGAAACACGACACCGCACTAAACACAAACGCACAACAGCTCACTCTGAAGCTGTATAGACTCTATCAGCTCACTCCTTTCAGGACTGTGATTGCACTTATTAAATTATTACACTTGATAAATCTTACATAGGCGGTGGCACGGTGAATCAGTGGTTAGCACTGTGACCACACAGCAAGGTCACTGATTCGAGTCCCAGCTGGGTCAGTTGGCATTTCTGTATGGAGTTTGCATGTTCTCCCCGTGTTGGCGTGGGTTTCCTCCGGGTGCTTTTGCAAACACAAGCACTATAGGGGAATTGAACTACATTGGCTGTAGTGTATGAGTGTGCGTATGAATGAGTGTTTATGGGTGTTTCCCAGTGCTGGGTTGCAGCTGGAAGAGCATCTGCTGCATAAAACAATAGCCAGAATAATTGGCGGTTCATTCCACTGTGGCGAGCTCTGAAATAGGGACTGAGCCAAAGGAAAATGAATGAATGAATCTTGCACACTAGATGCCAAGATGTCATTATCATGATCACGTGTATTATTCTTATTACTATCATAGGAGTATATTCTCACTCCCTTAACTTTTACTTATTTATTTACTTTTAATTTGTTTAGGTGTTTATTTATATTTATTCTTTGTATAGTTACGAAATTATTATTGCAATTAATTATAACAACTCAACATAAAAATATATGATTGCTTTGACTAATGAATATCTCCTATTTGTTATTGAATTATTTCATGTTTTAATTTAATTTATTTATTATTATTTACTTATGAACTCACTTGTTTCATGATTAAAAGCTCATTTTAATTGCACTTATTAAATTAGTGCACTTGGTAAATCTTAAATATATATTAGCAGGTCTTTGAAGGTACATATTAATACCTTAAAAAGTACAAATGTGTACCTTAAAGGTACAAAAGTGAACCTTAAAAATGACAAAAGTGTGCCCTGAAGGTACTAATGTTCACCTGTATGGTACAAAAGTGTACTTTTTTATAAAGGTACCACCCAGGGGCGTCGCTAGACCCCATTTACTGGGGCACGAGCCCCAGTAAAACTCTCCAGTGCCCCAGTAAATGCTTTGAGATATGATTTACTTTATACGCATGTATATGTATTTATTAAGAGTGGTAATCCCAGAATAAAGACGTTACTCTCTACAGGTATGTGCGAACGCTGATGAAAACATGTAGTGTAATCAAAAAGAGAACTGAGCATGTGTGCAGAAAAAAAAAACACATACGCCTCACGCACCGCTCCTGCTTGACGCACTGCTCTGCTCCCGGTTTAAGTCCCGGTAGTGAACATGCACGCTGAAAAAGTAGCCAGCGTAACAGTCTTTTATACGGAGGTGTCGGCACGCAGTGAGTTTTCAAATCGACAAAGTTTAAATAATATGACGGTGATTGGGATGATGAATCAGGGAGGTACGACTTAATAAAGCTCATTCTCGGCCATGAGTCGGGTCTAAGACAACACACAACTGATAATTCGATAAACATCTTATTTATATTTTATAGAGGTGTCTATAGACTTTCACTGTAATAAAATTATTATTTAAGCAAAAGATTTGTCAAATTATCTTAGCATCACTCCAGTTGTGTCTTTAGATTGTTTCCCAATTACATTTAGGATTAATTTCTGTTATTTATTTAGAATAATAATTGTATAATAACAATAACAGTTATTTATTTATAATTATATATATATATGTATATGTGTGTGTGTGTGTGTGTGTGTGTGTGTGTGTGTGTGTGTGTGTGTGTGTGTGTGTATTATTTATTTATTTATTTGTTTGGGGGGAGCTGTGCCCCAGTAGAGCTTTATGTCTAGCAACGCCCCTACAGGTTTTGTACCTTTATTTTAGAGAGTGTACTTTGATAATCATATGATTGCTTTTACTGGTAAATATCTTCCATGTTATTCATCAATTCATTCATTCATTCATTTATTTTTATATTTATGAACTTGTTTCATTTCATTATTAAAAGCCATTTTAATTGCACTATATACATATTTAAGATGTACTAAGATGCATTTAATAATAATGCCATTATCATTGTGACATATATAATCATAGGGATGTGTTTTGCTCCTTTTACTTAGTTATTTACTTGGAATTAATTAATTAATCTATATTCTATCATTTAATATTAAACACTCTAATATTCGAATCTGAACTCTATGATTGCTTTGATTAGTAAATATCTCCCATTATATATTTATTTAGTTATTTATTCATTTATATTGAATTATTTGTGGCTATTTATTTAGTTATTTACTCATTTATATTGAATTATTTGTGGCTATTTATTTAGTTATTTACTCATTTATACTGAATTATTTGTGGTCATTTATTTAGTTATTTACTCATTTATATTGAATTATTTGTGGCTATTTATTTAGTTATTTACTCATTTATACTGAATTATTTGTGGTCATTTATTTAGTTATTTACTCATTTATATTGAATTATTTGTGGCTATTTATTTAGTTATTTACTCATTTATATTGAATTATTTGTGGTCATTTATTTAGTTATTTACTCATTTATATTGAATTATTTGTGGTCATTTATTTAGTTATTTACTCATTTATATTGAATTATTTGTGGTCATTTATTTAGTTATTTACTCATTTATATTGAATTATTTGTGGTTATTTATTTAGTTATTTACTCATTTATATTGAATTATTTGTGGTCATTTATTTAGTTATTTACTCATTTATATTGAATTATTTGTGGTCATTTATTTAGTTATTTACTCATTTATATTGAATTATTTGTGATCATTTATTTAGTTATTTACTCATTTATATTGAATTATTTGTGGTTATTTATTTAGTTATTTACTCATTTATATTGAATTATTTGTGGTCATTTATTTAGTTATTTACTCATTTATATTGAATTATTTGTGGTCATTTATTTAGTTATTTACTCATTTATACTGAATTATTTGTGGTCATTTATTTAGTTATTTACTCATTTATATTGAATTATTTGTGGTCATTTATTTAGTTATTTACTCATTTATATTGAATTATTTGTGGTTATTTATTTATAAACTTAAATTGCACTTATTAAATTATTGCACTTGGTAAATCCTAAATATTTAATATAATCATTTAATTAAGATGCTTGTATTTATTTACATGGTTTCATATGTTATCATATTTACTTTTACTTATTTACTTTTAATTATTTATATATGTACTCATATTTCTGTAATTAAACATACTCTGATTATGGAATTTGAACTCTGTGATTGCTTTGATTGGTGATTATCAAACATTTGTTGTTTATTTTTATTTGCGTTTATTTATTTGTTTATTTTTAAATCTATTTATAAAGTGATGTTTTAATTGCACTTGTTAAATTATTACTACGGTAAATATTACACATATACGTTTAAGATGCATGTATTTATGCATGTCATCCTCATTGTTTCATGTGTTCTCATATAAGGAGGTGTTTTTACGCTCCCTGTACATTTACTTGTTTATTTATTATAACTAATTAGTTAATAATTAACTCATTCATTAATTTTCTTTTCAGCTTAGTCCCTTTATTAATTCGGGGTCGCCACAGCGGAATGAACCGCCAACTTATCCAGCACATTTTTTACACAGCGGATGCCCTTCCAGCTGCAACCCATCACTGGGAAACACCCATACACACTCATTCACACACACACACACACACACTACGGACAATTTAGCCTACCCAATTCCCCTATAGCGTATGTGTTTGGACTGTGGGGGAAACTGGAGCACCCGGAGGAAACCCACGCGAATGCAGAACATGCAACGCCTATTAATAAATAACTCACTCATTAATATTTATTTCTTCAATTAAACAAAACTAACTCTGATATTTTTATTCATGAACTCGTTCAGTGTTTTAAATAAAAGTTTCTGAAATGTTTGTGTTGTGCGTCTGACCTGCTGTTGTGTTTGTTAATAGAGATGTACACTCAGAGGAGGGTTCGAGAGGTGAGTTTAATACCACACGACAACTGGACATTATACACACACACACACACACACACACACACACACACACACGCACACACACACACACACACGCACACACACACACACACACAGATTTACGCTTCCATTTATAACCTTGTGTGTCCTGCAGGAAGCTCCAATCGCTCAGCAGGTGCCGAAAATGATTCCCCGTGAACACCCACTGTCCAGTGCCAGTACGTCACACTGAAACACACACATCAGGATGGTTTTATTAGCTTTTTTTTAAAGATTTTTCACATTGTGGATGATAACTTTGGACCAAATATTACCTGCTTGGGCTGAGTTGATTCCAAAAAGAATCGATTTGGAAGTATTGAGAATGATGAGTTGATTCTAAAAAGAGTCTTGACTCTTTTTTTTAATTGACTTTTGAATCTCAATTCTTGAATGAATCATGAATCAATGAATCAATTATTATTGAAACTGACTCATGATTCTTATTGCTTTGGAATCGATTCTTTTGGCAATTAACTCTTGATTCTCAATGACTATAAATCGATTCTTTGTGGAAATGACTCAAATCTCAATGCCTCCAAATCAATTATTTTTGGAATCAACTCTCAAATCTCAATTCCTAGGAATCAATTATTTTTTGGAATTGACGAAATGATTCTTAATGCCTCCAAATCAATTCTTTTTGGAGTGAACTCTCAAATCTCAATTCCTATGAATCAATTCTTTTTGGAATTGACTCAGGATTCTCAACATCTCAGCATCGATTTTTTTACTGACTTTTGATTCTCAATGCTTTGGAATAGATTCTTTTTAGAATCAATTCTCAATTATCAATGATTAGTAATCAATTCTTTTTGCAAATGACTCTCAAATCTCAAGGCCTCCAAATTAATTGTTTTTGGAGTTGACTCATGACTTTCAGCATCTCAAAATCGATTCTTTTTGGAATTGACTCTGTATTCTCAATGCCTAGCAATCAATAATTGTTGCAATTGACTCAACAATTCTCAACACTTTGGAATCGATTCTTTTTGGAATTAACTCTCAATTGTCAAAAGCCTCAGAAACGATTCTTTTGCGAATCAACTGTCAATTCTTAACATCTCAGAACTGATTCTTTTTGGACTCGCAAATCTCAATGCTTCCGAATCAATTATGTATGGAATTGACTCATGATTCTTAAAATCTCAGAATCGATTCTTTTTGGAATTAACGCTCAATTCTCAACCCCGAGGAATCAATTATTTTTACAACCTACTCACGATGCATTGAAATAGATCCTTTTTGGATTTAACTCACGACAGTCAAAGCCCCAGAATCAGATTTTTTGGGAATCAACATTTCAGAATCGATTCTTTTTGGAATCAACTCTCGATTCTCAATGGCTAGTAATCAATTCTTTTTGGAAATTACTCTCTAATCACAATGCCTTCAAATCAATTATTTTTGGAATTGCCTTATCATTTAAAACATCTAAGAATCATTTTATTTTGGTATTAACTCTCGATTGTCAAAGCCCAGGAATCAATTCTTTTGAGAATCAACTCTCAATACTCAACATCACAGAATCAACTCTTTTTGAAATCAACTCTGGTTTCTCAACAGCTGGAAATCGATTATTTTTGGAAATGACTCCTGAATCTCAACGCCTCCAAATGAATTATTTTCGAAGTGGACAATTAGGAGTCGATTCCAGAAAGAATTGATCCCTAGCCCTTTAGAATTGAGAGTCGATTACAAGACATTGATATTCAAAAGTTAATATTAAAAAAATTGATTCTGAGACATCGAGAATCAAAAGTTGATTCCAAAAATAAACAATAACGAGGGTTACGATTCAATTACAATAAGAATTGATTCCTGGTCATTTAGAATTTACAGTTGTTTCCGAAAGGAATTGATTTCCAAAAAGAATAGATTTAGAGTCATTTAGAATCGAGAGTTGTTTCCAAAAAGAATTGATTCCGAGTCATTTAGAATCGAGAGTGGTTTCCAAAAAGAATTGATTCCGAGTCATTTAGAATCGAGAGTGGTTTCCAAAAAGAATTGATTCCGAGTCATTTAGAACCGAGAGTTGTTTCCAAAAAGAATTGATTTCCAAAAAGAGTTGTTTCCAAAAAGAATAGATTCTGAGTGATTTAGAATCGAGAGTTGTTTCCAAAAGGAACTGATTCTGAGTCATTTAGAATCAAGAGTCATTTGCAAACAAAAATTGATTCAGTCATTTAGAATCGAGAGTTGTTTCCAAAAAGAATTGATTCTGAGTCATTTATAATCAAGAGTCATTTCCAAAAATAATTGATTCAGAGTCATTTAGAATCGAGAGTTGTTTCCAAATATAATTGATTCAGAGTCATTTAGAATCAAGAGTCATTTCCAAAAATAATTGATTCAGAGTCATTTAGAATCAAGAGTCATTTCCAAAAATAATTGATTCTAAGTTACTTAGAATCGAGAGTTGTTTCCAAAAGGAACTGATTCCGAGTCATTTAGAATCGAGAATCGTTTCGAAAAAGAATCGATTTCCAAAAAGAGTCATTTCCAAAAAAGAATTGATTCAGAGTCATTTAGAATTGAGAGTGGTTTCCAAAAATAATTAATTCTGAGTCATTTAGAATCAAGAGTCATTTCAAAGAACTGATTCAAAGTAATTTAGAATTGTTTACTGAAATCTACTGTATGGCCAGCAGTTGTTTCCAAAAGGAACTGATTCTGAGCGATTTAGAATCGAGAGTTGTTTCAAAAAAGAATTGATTTCCAGAAAGAGTTGTTTCCGAAAAGAATTGATTTTGATTACTCTTGATTCTTAACCATTTAGAATTGAGAGTCCAAAAAATGTATTCCTGAGTGTTGAGATTCAAGAATAGATTGCAAAAAGATTCAATTCTGAGACGTTTTTGTAATCAGCTTTCGTGCCGCAACAATCAATTATGAGGCAATGAGAATCAATCACAAAATGAATTGATGCCTCTGCATTTAAAAGAGAGTAATTTCCAAAAAGAATAACAGGCGTTAAGAATCAATTCCCAAAACATATTGATTCCTAAGCAGAGCAACACAAGTGAAATGCAGAGGTATAAATGTTGCCATTTTTAAAAAGCTTTTGTAATTGATTACTGCCAATAATTTGCATCATTATTCAGAACTTTTTTATAAAAGTTTTTGGTTTTGAATAATTATAGAAGGTTTGTCAAGGAATTTGTAAGTGTAAAATAACTAACCTGTTGTTTTGTGGTTTCCCTGTTCTGTCAGCATCGTTACGCAGAGCTCTGTCCATCCAGAACCTCAGTCAGATGCAGATGGAGCGTCCGTGGGAAGGAGTGACGCTCAACCGCTGCCTGATCGTGGCCATAACCATCCTGCTGCTGAGCTCCGGCTTACAGAGAATACACGGCATGTGGAGCTAGTATCACAAATCTGGCTTAACGATTATGATTAAGCATCTGTCTTTTTTGGAGCTTATTTGACAATGGACCCTTTCACAAGACGTGTTAAATGGTCATCAGCATCTTAACATCCTTGAAAGTTTTTAATAATTAGATTAATAACACTAAGTGAATTGTGTGAGGTGTGTGTGTAATGTAGTGTGTAAGAGGACAGGACAGTAAATCTGACATTATTCTCTCTACTGGCTGCTGTTATTAGTCTCACATTATTATTTTCCTCCTTCTGAAAGTCTTGATAACACCATCCTGGAGTTTTTCAGTCATTATTTCAGCAACCAGGATTGTAAAAACATTATTTGTTATACTCTTAACTGTGCTCTGAGTTTACCAACTATGACGACTTCTGCTCCTGACACACACGCAGATGTGAAAAGGGTCCATTGTCATTAATTGTCTGGAGTCTAATGTATTAACCATTGTTATTGAATGTATTAACTGAAATCTACTGTATGGCCAAATATGAACATATACTCAGGGTTGCCACTTTCAAGGACACTGAATTCAAATGCTGCATCCCAATTCGAATACTTATACTACACCCTAAAAGACTACTTTTTTGTGAAGGAAAAGTACACACTTTTGAGTGTGTAACAGAAGAGTATGGAAGCTTTTGGGACGTATTACTTCCTCGTTAACAGATCGTTGTGTTGCTTAGTTACGAGCCCTGTCAATCATCCACATTTCTTTCATATTTAATTTCCTACCTTAGCAGCAGCAGCAGGTTAATCTCCCATTCACGAGTCTTTCATGCAGAGAAATCTCCTCAGGTGTTTGGATAATTCTGCATTCAGACGTTAATGTCCAAACACGGCTTTATATAAGTTCAGTATTGTTGCTCAGATGAAATATAACACAGAAAACGCGAGCACTTTAATTCACACCCCCAGCATAGATAGATAGATAGATAGATAGATAGATAGATAGATAGATAGATAGATAGATAGATAGATAGATAGATAGATAGATAGATAGACAGACAGACAGACAGACAGACAGACAGACAGACAGACAGACAGACAGACAGACAGACAGAGCCATGAAAGTCTTTCCTGTACTTAACATTTCACTTAATATGCACATTAAAATGTCATAGAATTCAATACTGTTAATGTTCAACTGTGGTTTCTGAAATATTGATGAAATACAATAGTTGTCATTGGTCTTGTATAAGATGTAAATGTGAGATCTTTAAATTAAGATTTTTTTTTATTCAGTTTTTGAAAGCAGCACAGCACAATTGTTGAAATAACACCATAAACTTTCAATTCAGGCACGTATGTTTGATTTTAAGCACTTTCCAGACCTGGAATGCCTATGTCTGAAAATCAAGCACTTTCAAGAAGTGTGGGAACCCTGTCTACAAACATTACAGTTATATAATTTATATATTTGTAATGCATTTTTGTAATTCTAATGAATGTATTAATATGTATATATTACATAATAATAAGCAAATTGCAATATTAAAGGTGCTGTGTGTGAGTTTTAGACTCTTCTAAAGCATTAAAATGCAATAATACGTTTGCAGATATTCAGAAACATGCTCAGTGAGCATTCTTGTTTATCTGAGAAACAGATGCTGAAGTCAGATATTCTGCTTTGAACATGTGCGTGGCTGTCTTTGTTTAGGTCATTTAATCCGCCCAATGCCAGTTTAGCCAATTATATTTCAGCACCCCGGGTTGCCAGATGGTGGAAAACCACGCATTTCATTCATTCAGTAAGGAAGTCTATCAAAGCATGCGGCTGTGACCGAAATGAGGCCTCCGGTGGACAGTAGCAGACTCTGAAATGAGACGCAGATTCAGAGTTTCACATGAGGTTATTAATTAGCAAATAATATAAATATAATGAATGTAAACATAAGGTGAGCAGGCTACATTGTAACCCAGTGTCCTAACAACACGCTACGTGACGAGATACTCAGTGATAAGCAATTTGGCTGTTTGCATCAGACGAAACACGTCAGAAATGTAAATACAGCCATTCAGAGGCACAGAATAGTGCACTCACTGCACTCCAGTGAAATGGTCAGGTTTATAATCTAATGAATACATGTTAAACCTCTTTAATGTTATTAAATGTAGATGCTGAATCACTGATGTGTGTTGGTTTGCACTGAGTCTCAGTTCTGAAGTTCAGTTTCAGACGGTTTATTTTATTGTCCAGATCTGAGGTGAACTATCTGCTGCTGCTTTCAGGAGTACAGCAATAAATGCCATGTGAAAGCTCATTCAGACTCACATTACTAACATTTAACACTGAATTAAGCACATGAGCTGTACCTGAGCTGATCATTGTCAGCTTTCTGTTGTTCAGCTGTGAGAAATAGACGCCGTCTCTAATATATAAATTCAAGGAGTTGGTTAGAACAAAAACTCGGTTTAAGATGGAAAATATTGCTTCTATCATGTGCCGTTGCTTTAGAACATGGCTTAAATCAGCCTTTAAGGTCAACCCAGGCTCATTCTGAAAACGTAGTCCCGAGAACGTTTCTGGAGATTGCGAAATACGTCCAAGGAGGTATGTATTTTTGCAGTTTTTGGTTTTTGCGAATCCGCGAGAGGCCGCTGTGTGCGCCTTTTTGGCTTCTCGGATGTCTCCCGCGAGTGCCGTTCGCGCCCGCGCTGTTCTCGCGTAAACCCACCAGAGGCCGCTGTCGAACGAACGTCTGTCTGTCTGTCTGTCTGTCTGTCTGGCCGGCCGACCCACCCTCCTCCTTCCCTGAACCCAACCAATTTTACCGATTGACCCACCCAACAATTTACAAAAGCTGTCCAGAAAAAGAAAAGTCCTCATCTGATTTTTTTTTACCATGTTTTTGGATTTTACCACATTCTTACCCTGTTATAAACTTGTTCACTTTATTTCTTGGATTCTGTTTGTCTTACCTGATTTCTGGAACCACTCTTCCCCGGACTCGAACCCGGTCGTCGGCGTCGTGGTCAGCTCCTCTCTGTGTCTCGAGTCCGCCGACGTACAGGACGAGCTAACCAGACAATCTGGTTGCGGCGGGAAAGCCCTCCACACGAAGGCGAGCGCTAAAAGGAACGGTGTCATACCACCCCACAGCATTCGCTTAAAAAATGCAATGCAGCCATACGTACCTTCGCAGTCTCCAGAAACATCCTCGGGAGTACGCTTTCAGAATGAGCCTGGGTTGTTTAAGGTTCAATCGTCAGACTCGATTCTCAATCTGGGATTCTGCGCTTGCGTTTGTTTTGATCCAGGAATGCAATACCTAGTTCAACCACTGGGTGTCAAACTTACATACTGCACCTTTAAGGATATCTATTAGTTGGCGTGCACCAAACAAAACACTGACAAAATTATTATTTAGAAGAAAAAAGCATCCAAACTTGCAAGATCATCAAATCTGACTAATCAAATGCTCTCTAGTGTCAGACATGCCTCGCCCCTTCTTCTCATTGGCTGTTCATTTGATGTGCTTGAGCTCAACCACTCTCACTGGCAGACCTGTGAGAAAAACAACACCATTGGCTGTTTTTAAAAAGGGGAGGAGCTACTCTATATCCCACCCTCTCTGCATGTGTCAGTTGAGATTACGTCGAACATCCAATGAAAATGCACATTTTCAAGCACTTCAAAGGACATTTAATAATCCATTATTAATTAATTGCTGTTTTTTTATAATAATAAAAAAATACATGAATAATAAATAACTAATCTGGGATGAAAAACAACAAACTAAACTGACGGACAGTGTTTTCTCCTCACAGATGCTGTCAGAGGGCGAAAGGAGGACAGCGAAGCGCTCACGGTGCTAACTGACAGACACACGCTGCTCAGACGAGGGAAAATTACACCACAGGTGAGACAAACACAGACATCAGGTAAATAATCTGATTTAAAGCATCTTATAAAGTTGTTCTTTGACCAAGTGAACGTCTTATACATAAAAAATACTATAGTAGTTAGTAATAGTGTTTTTGAACCATACTATTGTTCAGTGTATAATACTGCATATTTACAGCATCTACAACACTCTGTTAATGAATTCTCCAGCTTACTGTAGTATTAACTATAGATGAACTGATATCCTGTAAAAACACTGTAGCATACTTTAGTTTTTACTACAGTAAACTGTGGTGTATTGTAGTATAATATATCATATAGTAGGTGACACAGTGGCTCAGTGGTTAGCACTGTGGCCTCACAGCAAGAAGGTTGCTGGTTTGAGTCCCGGCTGGGTCAGTTGGTTTTTCTGTGTGGAGTTTGCATGTTCTCCCCATGTTGGCGTGGGTTTCCTCCGGGTGCTCACAGTCCAAACACATGCTATAGGGGAATTGATTAACTAAATTGCCCGTAGTGTGTGAGTGTGTATGTGTGAATGAGTGTGTATGGGTGTTTCCCAGTACTGAGTTGTAGCTGGAAGGGCATCTGCTGTGTAAAACATATGCTGAAATAGTTGGTGGTTCATTCCGCTGTGGCAACCCCTGATGAATAAAGGGACTAAGCTGAAGGAAAATGAATGAATGAGTTGTGTTGCCATAGCAACTATAGAATGACCACAACAGATTAGTTACTATAGTTGTGTTACCGAAGCACCAATAGAACTACTACAACAGATCAAATACTGTAGTTGTGTTACCATAGCAGCTATACAGGGTGGGTCATTTATATGGATACACCTTAATAAATTTATTGGGAATTTCACAAGGAAAACAATGGTGTGTTTGGTTTTAATATAACTTTATTCTTTCATGAGTTATTTACAAGCCACTCACATATACTAATGTGCCACAAACAGGACATTAAAATCACCAACCATTCACATTTTATAATGGTGTATCCATATAAATGTATATACTGTATTTGCGTTACCGAAGCACCAATAGAACTACCACAACAGACCAATTACTGTAGTTGTTGTTCCTATAGCAACTATAGAATGACCACAAAAGGTTAGTTATTATAGTTGTGTTACTATAGCACCAATAGAACTACCACAACAGATCAATTACTATAGTTTGTGTTCCTATACCATCTATAGAATGACCACAACAGATCAATTACTGTAGTTGTGTTGCCATAGCAACTATAGAATGACCACAACAGATCAGTTACTGTAGTTGTGTTGCCATAGCAACTCTAAAATGACCACAACAGATCAATTACTGTAGTTGTGTTGCCATAGCAACTATAGAATGACCACAACAGATCAATTACTGTAGTTGTGTTGCCATAGCAACTATAGAATGACCACAACAGATCAGTTACTGTAGTTGTGTTGCCATAGCAACTTTAGAACGACCACAACAGATTAATACAGTATGACTATTGTGTTTACAATAAATCACTATAGTATTTTTGTAGGTTAGATTTAAAGAAAAAAAAAAACACTGAACGTATTATAAAAATGTGTCAAGATCTTACTACTTTTTTGAATTTGTCTCAGATTTGTCTCAGATTTGTGATCAGTGTTCATTATTCAAACATATTTACAATAGTGTACAATGACTGCGGACACTAGTCATTGCTTTATATATGTCTGTGTTTGTAAGCCTGAAATTATTCGTACCCCTTAGATTAGACTGTGTACAAAAAATAAGATAAGTGTGTCCCAAATCGCATACTTATGCACTATTCTACACCATTTTGTAGTATAAATAGTGTAAGTAGTGCGTTCACACTGAAAACTCTAAAAATAATAAGTGCACTTTAATTACCTAGATGATGCACTCATTCAACCGGTAATACGAAGTGTGTAATGTTGGACACTTCACACACTCAACAACCACAGCTTTACTCACATAGCGGAAGGGGCGGGGCTAATGGTGAAGGGGCATGGCTTTCGGGCACTGATGTTGGACTACTTGATTCATTTTGGCTTGTGAGAGCAAAATTCTCCTACAAAAGCGATTACAGCGCCTACTGGTGGTGAATGTGGTTATACTCCCACAGGTATTATTTGGTAGTTTGGTCATTTGTTTCAGTAATATGACAACCTTCAAACGTCATTTGGGAAACAGTTTGAATTTCCGCTTAGTAAAAAAACATTAGTGTTCCATTTGGCACGACACTACATACATATACTATGCTGTTGAGTGTGTAAGTGCATAAGTACATAGGAGCATAGTGTGCCATTTGGGACACAGCTGATGTCCTCACTGAGCCATGACTGTCCACAAACCAACAGCAGTTTTCACCTGTTGAGCTGATTAAAAGAGCTGTTCCCAATCAATCAGGGCAATTAGGACGCTTTAGAACAGCTTGGACTATGGTGAATGGTGTGGAACTTTGGATTTTCCCATAGACTGTAACAGTTTGCAAAGGGGATGAATAATTTTGAACATGCCATTTATATACACAGTCGAATTCAAAATTAATCGAACTCCTGTGAATTTGATTTTCTTCTTTAAGTATTTCCTAAACGATGTTGAACAGATTCAGGAAATTTTCACAGTATTTCCTACAATATTTTTTCTTCTGGAGAAAGTCTTATTTGTTTTATTTCAGCTAGAATAAAAGCAGTTTTTAATTGTTTTAAAGCCATTTTACAGTCAATATTATTAGCCCCCTTAAGCAATATTAGTTTTGGATTGTCTCCAGAACAAACCACTGTTATACAATGACTTGCCTAATTACCCTAACTTTACCCTAATTAACCTAGTTAAGCCTTTAAATGTCACTTTAAGCTGAATACTAGTCAAATATTATGTGCTGTCATCATTGCAAAGAGAAAAGAAATCAGTTATTAGAAATGAGCTATTCAAATGTGTATTAAACATATATAAAATAATTAATATTCAAGAGGAGGTCTAATAATTCTGACTTCAACTGTATATATTAAAAAAGTAGCCCCTATTAAAGGACTCCTCTTTAATTATGATTTCACTCAGAGAAAATGATGCATGTGTAATATGTATGAATGTTAATGATTGACCTCTGCATTGATTCTCTCAGCCGGACTCTTCATTATGGGACACACTGTTCTGGTGGCTTGATGATGATGATGATGAAGAAAGATCCGGAAAGCACAAGAAAGTTTCCAGGAGCCTCAGACATAGAGCCCTTCCAGACCCGCGGCTCCTGAAAAAGAGGAAAACCTTCACTGAGCGCAGAGGAAGAGCAGGGGAAGAAGAGGTTAAAGAGACTCGGAAAAAGATGAAAGCCAAGAAGATGGAGGAAGAGGAAAACATGGAGGGGAAAGCAAAGAAAGACAGCAAGAAAAAGATGAAAGCCAAGAAGATTATGGAGGAAGAAGAAGAGGAGGGATACATGGAGAAGAAGAACAAAGCAAAGAAAGACAGCAAGAAAAGTCCTGTGAGGAAAGAGTTAAAGCAGTGATGAACACACCAGAAGAGAATTATTCAGTGGATATACATCTGAAGTCAGAATCATTCGCCCTCCGGTGATGTTTTGGAAATATTTCCCAAATGATGTTGAACAGATTCAGGAATTTCTCACAGTATTTCCTACAATATTTTTTCTTCTGGAGAAAGTCTTATTTGTTTTATTTCAGCTAGAATAAAAGCAGTTTTTAATAGTTTTAAACCCATTTTAAGGTCAATATTATTAGCCCCCTTCAGCAATATTAGTTTTGAATTGTCTACAGAACAAACCACTGTTATACAATGACTTGCCTAATTACCCTAACTTTACCCTAATTACCCTAGTTAAGCCTTTAAATGTCACTTTAAGCTGAATACTAGTGTCTTGAAGAATATCTAGACAGATCATTGAACATTACTAAATTTAATTTGCTTCTTTAAATTCAGCCCATATAAATTCTTTACAGCCACTTACCATAAATAAACATAGTAAATCCAATATGAATCATTTTCACTGCACTTCTGAGTGCTTTTAGAAGATGTGGGTGTGTTTAAACAGGGTATATGCAGGAATCAATTTCAATACCTTTTTAAAGACCTCCTGAGAATATTTTAAGTCCTCATCGCCACTTCAAGTTCTAATCAGTATCAAAACCTTTAACTTAAACAGTTGTTAATAAACAGTCGTAGTAAAATAAATTAATGGACCACAACCGTGCAACAGAACGGAAGAAAAGCTTAAAATAATCAATTATACGGTTGTTTTCAGCGACAGGTTTCAGACACGGTTTAAACTCGTCTTTCTCCAACCAGGAGTATGCTAACTTACATTTTCCCATTCGCTCTATTGACCTTATTCTTTAATGCGGAAGTGCGTGCGTTTTTACGATTGTTTTAGAACTTCCGATTCAGCTGCCTATGGGAGAAATGACTAGGAATAATAAACGGTAGAAAACGGTCAAACTACTTACTCTACAAACAAGTGTTTGCATGATAATACAGACAAAGTGAACAATATAATACGAAAATATCAGTTTGCAACATCAAGCAGCAAAACGCGCCTTTTTTTGTAACGTTTAAAAATGAATGGAAGTGAATGAGACCGGAAGTCTCGAGCCAAAATGATTCAAATGGCTGCGCCCACTCGTACGCGGAGAATAAGGTGAATAGTTTCGCTACATGTGGAGAGCGTCACCCTCCCGCTTTTGTCGCAAATTACGTGATATTACCCGGATGGAGGAGCTTGGCTGGTGTTCTGTCGATTTGTTCTACCTTGTCAGATTGTCCTACATCCCATTCAAAGAGCAGGTAGCACATTTTGATGACACAATATGCTACCCGGCGGATTTTGCTACCACTGTAAATTTTAATCTGGAGTAGTGCGATATGAAGCTGTAATATCACCCTAATCCACCTAATCCTTAACTCCAACCTCAGAACCATTCAAATACAGTGTTGGTGGCATAATCTGTTGGGGAGGATTAAATGTCAGGACACCGGACGCGCCCTGGGCCGAACAAATCGCGTGGATCGAGCACGGCGTTATTAATATTAGGAAGAAAAAGATATATTTTTATACTTTTTTTGGAGTCAAACATATTGGATAACGCTTGAACAAAAATTTAAGACCTCGTAAAAACTCAAGACTTTTTAATACCTTTTAAAGGCCTTAATTTTCTCATAATTGATTTATCAAATTAACACTTTTAAAGACCCCGCAGACACCCTGTTAAATGTCATGAAAATAAGGTCATCGTTATAAATAATGTATTTTTTTTTCTTTAGCAAAATATTTTCTTTTATTTGGATATTTTTGTGATTAAGCTGAGAATAAACTATAATTTGGTGCTTTTTTGTTATTATAAGTAAATGCATTTACTAAAACGAACAAATAACGGCATCATTTAAAATAAATAATCATTTTTCTTTAAAAGTGTTGCATGCAAAACTGTTGCAAACAATTTATTTGTGTTGAATTTAAACAAACAAATCAAATTTAATAATGTTCAACTTCATTTGTTTGTTTAAATTCAGCCCAAATAATTTGTTTACAACCACTTAACGTAAAAAAATTGAATAAATCCAAGGAATCATCTTTGAATCATTTTTTCAGTGTAGTTTCTTTCATTTATATTACTTGTGATTATTGTTTTGATTATGCTAATGATAAGCTATAATTTGGTGCTCTGTTTGGATGTTTTTAAATGAGTAAATGTATTTACTGACATGAACAACTAATGTCATCATTTAAAATAAATTATCATTTTCACACTCATACACTACAGCCAATTTAGTTGATCAGTTCCCCTAGAGCGCATGTGTCTGGATTGTGGAGGAAACCGGAGCACCCGGAGGAAACCCACACCAACACTGGGAGAACATGCAAACTCCACACAGAAACACCAACTGACCCAGCCAGGACTCGAACCAGCGACCTTCTAGCTGTGAGGCGACAGTGCTAACCACTGAGCCACCGTGCCACCTAAATTATCATTTTTCTTTAGCAAAACATTTTCTTTTAATCTGATTGTTTTGTGATTATTTTTTTTGCTTTTGCTGATGATGAACTGCAGTTTTGTTGCTTTATCTGTGCTTGTTTTTGTGGCATCTCTGAAATAGATATTTGAAGAGTTTGATGCTCTGAAAAAATCACCGATTTATGAGAATAATCTTAAATAATTAATATGTTAATTAAAAATGAGTAGTTTCAGTTCTGCAAAGTGTTTTTGAAATGTTTACTGTTAACGAGAAATGTTTCATTGTTATGTAAACGAATAGGAGTCTGGGAAACTAATAATTCAAGCATCGTTTTCCACTCCTAATGTATGGAAAATAAAAGTCTTGAGTCAATAAAATTGCTGCATTGGATATAATATTTGCACATCAGACACAATGGCATGTCATTCAAACAC
>NC_079436.1:58503445-58518445 GCF_903798145.1 Danio aesculapii
AGCCCTAGTGGAAAACACACTTTATATATAGCTTAAAAATTAACAATCCTGACACATAACCTGCTCCATATCAGCTAAGGTTCAGAGCATAAGCTGCCATGAATACCCACATAGCCAGACAGTTTCCTGTTTTCCCTGAACTCACCCTGGTATGAAAGAGTATGCATGCATGAAACATGAGTATGTTTACTATGAATGCAGTATATATACAGTACAGTACTGGCTAGTAATCTTTTCCCTTCCCTCTTTTCTTACGGGAGATAATAATATTTATTTATTAATATTATAATAATATTATTAATAATATAATAATAATAATAATATTAATATTTATTTTATTAAAAGTAGTATTTTATTACTCCAGCCAAACTAAAAGAAGTATGACTTCCTCCAAAAGAAAAATGATAATACTGTGTAAAATTCACTCGAGGAATATCTGAAAAATTGTCCAGAAACATTAAGATGGCTCCCACACGGTTTCATAATGAATTTAAATATGTTTTAATAATAATAATAAAATAGTTTTGTCTTTAAGATTGTGTGGATTAATACTGAATGGCTGTCGCTGTTATTACTCTGCGTTAGGCTTGAGAATAAAGCAATATGCTGGTGTTGAACTGCATTGCTTTAATGCATTCCTGTATTTGGCTGAAGACATCATGGGTCTTCAAAGCAATCACCACACTAGAATCGCTGAATTAATCATATGGGAGTCATTGGGGTAATTAGGTACATCTAATGCAGACATCTATAGCCTGTTGTTGGAGACCCCCAAAAACAAAACATGACCTTTTATAATGCATAATAGAGGTGCTTTAAAACATCTGTACAGCAAAACAAAAGATGACCACCACATGTTGAATCTAAAGAGGCTTTAATAACAATACAAAAGAACATAAAAATAACATTTGGACAATGTTTCTACATCACTGAGAGAAACGCTCAGATCTTCATATGCTGAAGGTTTAAAACAGATTCAGGGGTTCATCCGTCGGTGGGCAGTGGTGGGCGCAGGTGCAGCGGCAGGACCCCTGGCGGAGGCATCTGCGGTGGGACGGGGGCTCCAGGGGGCAGTGGGGGCAGGCCAGGCATAGCGTCCCGTGGCCCCAGACCCGTGATCAGAGATGGAGGATGCTTCACTCCCACCGGCGGCCCCGGCGGAGCCACCAGAGCCTTCTCCATCTTAAAGTGAAACTGCAGGAAAAACTGGAGGACGAGACAACTTTTTTTAAAAAACACAGTCATATTCAGGCCCGGTCCACACAAATACGAGTATTATTAAAACCACCGTCACTGAGGCCATGTCCACACTTACATGGGTATTTTTATTAATGGAGCTTTCACCGCTTGTGTTTTAAAAAAATCTCCATCCACATGAAGACACATAAACACTGTGATGCATGTTAAGGGCATGCCAAACCAACAGGGGGCGATAGTGACACTAATGCTGGGTTCACATCAAACAAGAAATTACGTATTTTCGTGAGTATACTGCATACAAGTCAATGCAAGCATGAGAACTGAGGCGGATTAACGTCCCGCAGGGTGAACGACAGGGAATACACAATATGGAACCCAGGCATGTTAGCCAATCAGAAGGCAGAAAACAGCACACATGCTGACATCATGAGGTGAAAACTCCAGCTGTGGCGTCCACACTGTACCCGGAGTTTCTGAAAATCTTCACCCTGGCAGTTTTTAGAAAGTTTGACCTATATGATGTAGTTCAGTAACAAGCTAGAGCACAGCTTTTCTAAATATCAGCAACTGTGATATAGTGAGGAGACTAGCACAGTCGCCTCACTGCAAGAAGGTCACTGGTTCGAGCCCCGGCTGGGTCTGTATTGAGTTCTACCTGTGTTGGTGTGGGTTTCCTCCGGGTGCTCCGGTTTCCCCCACAGTCCAAACACATGCACTATAGGGGAATTGATGAACTAAATTAGCTGTAGTGTACGAGTGTATGTCCTGGGTCCTCCAGTTTGGGGGGGTTGAGCGTTGGACTAAAAATTAACACCAGTGTGGTGCGGCTAAATATCAACTTCAATATAAACGGCCCTGGGAGTAGGTCAGTGATATTGTGATTTTAACAAAAGCTTAAAAAAACTTGAAATTTTTTTTAAAAATTAGACCAAACATTGCTCTGAACTGTTATAATCCTTCAGTGGAAGGCAAAACTGGCAGAAATGAAAATCCCTCACCTAAATAGCACTTCACTGTTTTTTAAAACTCAATTATATAGCAGATATGTAGCGAGAGAGAAATTATTTCATCAAAATCTTACAACTTTTTCCATTGTTGCTCATTTATATAATCATTCTTCATGTTCTTTTGTCTTTATGTTGTTATTTAGCAGTGGATCTTTTTCATCATAAGAAAAAAGCTTTCATAAAGTGATGATCATGTAAACTCGGAGAAGAAAACATTTCCAATTGAACTGTATTTGTTCTCACCTGTTTGGTTTCTCTGTTCCAGTGCGTCCAAAAACGGGTTTCTGCTTTGTCAATCTCTCGACTGGGGACCTGAACACAGACAAACATTTTTTTAAAATACTTGGCATAATACTAATAGTATTGATAATGCTAGTAAAGTAACAACAGCTGATGATATATATCCATCCAAGCATTTAAACACATAAAAAAACGAATTAATAATTATAATAAGAAGAATAATAGGAACTCATATTTAAATACTTGATTAAACAACAACAACTCAATTAAAATACTTGACAAAATAATACATGTAATAATATTAGTTTTAATAACAACAACAACAACAACAAATACTTGATATAATAACAACAAAAACACCTACCAGTAATTAACACCTAAAGTCATTTATTATTATCCATTAATATGTGCCTATATAGCTCATGCACACCAGCATTCACACACAAAAAATACAAATAAAAAATAATTACATTAAGATATAGTAACATAATAACCCAATTTTAAATAGTAATAAAAAATAACAGTAAAATAATAATAATAAGCCTATTTAAATAATTTAATAACAACAAGAACTACATTTAAATACAACTACATTTACATACAAAATAATAATAATAATAATAACAACAACAACAACAACAACAACAACAACAACAACAACAACAACAACAACAACAACAACAACAACAAAATTAATATTAAGAATAAGCCACTTTAAATACTAACAATAACCCAATTTAAATAATAAACATAATAATAACAACAATATAATTAAATCTGAGATTGTCTGGTATTGACTAACAATCATTTTAATGCTGCATTCACACCAGAAGTGGATGAAGCGTCAAGTGCGAGTGATTTACATGTTCAGTCAAGACGTGATTAGACATCCTGCGGCGTGATTCGCATGAATGACGTGATTCGTGCGAATGAAGCAGTGTGAGTGGAGCGTTTTGCACGTTTGAAAATCTGAACTTTGACAGACATTTTGAGCCCACAAACTGGGCTGGGCTCAGTCAGAAGCACCGCTGAAATCCTCCATCATCCAGTTACAGTTTCTGGAGGAGTTGATGAACTCACAGAGCTGAGTGCACCTCTGGGAGGATCTAGTGCACTCAAACACGGCGCCGAACATATATACGCTGATTTTCAGCATTCCTAAAGCACATAAAGCACAGCGATTCTCTCAATAAATCCATGTCAGCCATTTAGCTACGAAACTAGAGTCACAGGGCAGACAGAAGCCCTGCCCGTGATGTGAACCTATTGTGAAGTGAATTTGACACATGAATGAAGGGAGTTAACTCAAAATGTTTATGTGTCTATTTACGCGGGAATAAAGACATTTTTGTGTGCGTGCCGCATCTGGTGTGAACACACCACAACAAATAATAAAAAACATTCATCTTTAGTCCTAAAGCTTAAGTAATTAAACTATTAGAGCACGAATGCTTCAGCGGTTCTGGACAGACCTTGAAAGAGATGGTTTCGTACGGTTCTGCAGCAAACAGTAGATACTGCCAGCGCCGGTCCGGAGGCTCGATTCTCTGCTCATATGCTGACATGAAGCGATGCCGCGGCCCGATTCCCTCCGCTATCTCTGGGTAATCGATCTGAGGAACAACACATGGAGAGAATAGATCAAATCCTGCACAGATCAACCAAAACAACACACAGTTTACAGGCAGAAGCTGCAGGGTTTACCTGGAAAAGCAGACTCTGCTGTCCGATCTCTGGATCCCTCTGTTTCGTTACTATGAGTAAAATAAAAACGTACATTTTCCAGTCACTCTGTTATTTAGCAGGGATATATTTTTTTAATAAATGTGGCATAAAATGACAGATTTTTTTGTGTTATTAGATTTAATGCACATATCAAAAATGCCTGATATTTTTTATGCCAATGACAAACAGTATTTTTTTATCAAACAATTATAAATGTCAATTAAAATTAAATTAAAATGGTTAGAATAGGTATGCTAATGACAAACAGTATTATTTTTTACATCAAATGTGAACACAACAATTTTAAATGTTAATTACAAAACTATTAAATCAAAATGGTTAGAATAGGATTTTACGTTCAATAGAGTGATTGCGGAATCATGAAATCCTGGTGGGTGTGAATAACTCTGTGCACTAGCATTGTGTTGTTATCACAATGTTTGGTAGACTTATTTTCTATTCTGGAGTGAATATGTATGTTTTTTTATTACGACGTGGCCCCTTTAAGAATCTTAGGTTTCAGAACAGAGTCATACCATGTGAGCACTGATGAGGAAGTGAGCAAGCATGTTGCACAGAGCAGCACAGTCAGACAATCCTGAGTTAATTCTGTGACGTTTGCATTCATCTTGTGTTTGTTTTAGCATCGTGGGTATGTATTGACTGTTTTAATCAATGTCTATTATTTCAGATGCTTTAGGTCATTTTTATAGAGTTTTTATTAGAAGTCTATTATTTTCTGTCTGCTTCACTATGGTTAAGGGACATAATGAGTGTAATCTCTGTCTAGTTCATTGAAAGTTCATGCAATTCAGTATAGTTAAAAAGTGATTTAAGAATTGTGTGTGTGTTTAACATTATTATATTACATTTAAGAGAATGTGTGTTTAAGAGAAAACACATGAAGCCTTGAAGACATTCATTTATGTACTTCTTTGCGAATGTATACATCTTAACAACAACATGCTTAGTGTTGATTATGCCCAATGTGCATTTCAGTTTTACCTTTCTTTGGAATATCAATAAACCTGTAGACAAGGAGTTATCGTCTTCAGAGTTTTGATGTCAAGGAAGAGTTTATCTGGCTGTAAAGTTATATTCAGCACATATAGCGAGGACAGCACAAGCATAATAAACATTGCACATTTAGATTTCACACAGACTTTAAATGAACAATGCTCAGTGTCGCACCTTTATAACCGGGTCTGCCGATCTTGACAAACTTCTTGACCTCCACCTTGACTTTCTCTGGAGCAGGCTGAGCCGGGGCTTCCTTCGCCTCTTTTGCAGCTCGCCTCGCTCTAAAACACACAAACACCATCAGTTTCAGCTCTGATCCAGATTAATATATCTGCAAACGCTGTACTTACAGGTTAGACTGGTGCTTTTTGCCCTGTGTGTGCGCAAGATAACTCCCCTGAAAGAGAAAAATTCACATTTGAGGATGAAAACAACACACCGATGTTAATAAACTGTGTTAAAGGTGCTATATAATGCACATCTGGACATACTAGGTATAGCCGAATAATTCTTTATTTAGATCTGTTGGATATGTTGGTATTAAACAAATAAAAGGACAAATTTACATTAAGTCTTCATCAAAACCAAAACCAAATAGGATGACAAATGCACACTAAACCATGAGAATACTACTGCTAGATAGACATCATGCTCTCTCTCGGTGTGTGTGTGTGTGTGTGTGCGCATGTGTATAACAGAGCACTGACATGAGCTGCGGAAGCATCAAAGCAGAGCTCATTACTAATCATGACCACTACAAATATGGTCAAAACCAGCTCTTCATTCTAGAGGTAATTCCTGTGGTAGTAATTGAGCATATTTACAGTTTCTTGGTCAATTTTGAACATGCCGAAAACGTATTAATTACTACATTGAAAGATATCAGAAAACTATTTATCATTCTATAACGCTCTATATCAACACACTAAAATCACTATTAAGTTTAAACAAATGTCATTCGACAAGGCGTCTACACAGTGTGTTCAATTGTTTTATTTAGTCATTCAGCAGATGCTTTTGTCCAAATAATTTATAATATATGAATGCACTATATTCAATTAAACTCCAGAACACTTTTATAGCACTTTTCACTATATTAACTTCATTCATTTATTCAAAGCAGCTTTTAAAAAGGTGCACATTACTGCATTACAATCAAAATCAGAAAAGTTGTCGGCGCTGGTGGTGTAGTGGTTAGTGCGTCAACACATGCACTCAGGTGCTCACGGCGACCCGAGTTAGAGTCCAGCCTCGTGGTCCCATGCCGATCCTTCCCCTCTCTCTGCTCCCTATGCTTTCCTGTCAATAAACTTTACTGTCCTATACATTAAAGGTGAAAACCCCCCCAAAAATTATAATAAATAAATAAAATCAGAAAACTTCGTTAAAATCGATAACTTCGTTAACTAGTAACTAATTACTAATACTTTAAACAAGGGAACCTTTAAAGGTAATGTAAAATAAAAAAACTATAAAAAAGATATCTATTAGGGAATGTTCTCCAAAAGAGTGAAATTCACATTTATAAAATATAAACCTCATATAAAAATCTAACACAGGGCTTAACGCTTACTTTATTTCAGGAGTAGCACGTGCGCTTCCAAGTTAAAAATTCAGGAGCACATTAAAGAATTTTAGGAGCGCATGAAAATATATCAAATAAATAGTGTTTTTGTCTAATAAATGCACACGAGGGGATCTCTAGAAGCAAATCAGCTTCATTCATTTAATACAATAAGTACAATAGGTTTTATTTTACTGTATAACAGCTTAAATAGCATTTAATAATTATTTATCATTTAAGCTGTAGCACGTTCGCCTCACAGCAAGAAGGTCACAAGTTCGAGCCTCAGCTGGGTCAGTTGTCGTTTCTGTGTGGAGTTTGTATGTAGTACTGTTGGTGCTGCTGAGAGATTCAGACGCAGCGGCCAAAGTTTGCATATGAAGTAATGCTAAAACGAATACAATTAATATCGAAAGCAGAATCTCGGACATGTCCGGGGAAAAGAGGATGTATTGTCACCCCAAATAATGATCTGGGACCGTCTATTTAATAAAAGGCTTTTCTTTTCCGTATGTCCTTGCGCTCTTCTCAAAGCTGCTACCAAAGTCTGAACAGCAGGTCTGTATCCAGCGCGTCTCTGTGGGTCTGTATGCAGAGCAGTGTGTTCTCAGTTTCTCGCGAACACAAAACCGGGCCGCTCAGGTAAAGTCTGTGTGGGAAGCGCTGATGTTGAATTGGGTCTCACACTAATTTAGATGTACCACGATATACCATCCATGGCCGAATAGGAGACTTTTTCTATGAGGCTCGCAAGTTGTGCAGCTCTGCCGCCATTCGGTGCCATGCGTTGCTTAGCAACATATACAAAACAATATAAAGACTGCTTGACGTGCAGTAAATAAACCAGTAGAGATGTGCTACAGTCACAGATTTCCAATGTAATATACTATAAGTTAGTGTGAAGAGCATGTTGTTTTACCGTGGCCGAGTGAATCATGTCATCAATCGAGCTTATTAAAAAAGAAAAACGCACATGTTCGACTAAATTACTTTTCCAGCTCGCACACGTTTATTTTTAGTCACAAATGCGAGCGAAATGGTCGCACTGTCGAGCCCTGTAAGACTCTAAATGGATGAACACTTTGTTTGTCGTCACCTCAAACTTCAGTTTCTCATCAAATCTTCTGACCAATCAAATGCTTCCTAGTATCTGTCATTCCCCGCCCCTTCTGCACATTTGCTGTTCATTTAATGCTCATGAGTTCAACCACTCACTGGCAGAGCTATGAGGAAAACTCAATGCTATTGGCTGTTTTTTTTAAGGGGAGGAGCTACGCTGTCCCACCCTCTCTTCATGTGTCAGTTGAGATTACATCCAACATCAAATTAAAAAACTCGCTTCACATGAGCTTTAAAGTCGGTTGTGTGGTCTGGTACCTCATTGTTGTGCAGCGTGAGACACAGTTTACACTCATAGGAGCCCAGGTGGTTTTTCATGAAATACGGGTCTTTATTGATGTCGATGGTCTCTAACGCCAGCTGCCGCAGCCGCTCACGCCGGTCCCGGTTACTCTCGGACGCCGACGCCACGCCACCGCTGCCCGTCTTCCCTCCAGCTCTGTGCTGGAAATCCATGATTGCAGATCTTCACTGCTGATGCTGAAATCACACAAGAGGAAATGCATTTACAGCAGACATGGAAAACAAGATGACTTCAGGCGCGTTCACACCAAGCACGATTACTATAAAGGTAACAATATTGTTGTAAAAACGATTGTTCACAGCACAACTACAGTGACAAAGATACAGGAGAACGATATCCTCACTTTCAGGAGAATTTTACCCAGCTGATGAAGGAGAAAACACTGGGTGCCAATCAGAATCCAGTCAAAATTAAAGCTAAAGACGCCACTGTGGAGTAGCACACTGATGATCACTCGCTTAAAAGATTATTTGAAGATCAAGACTATCCTGGAAACTATTGATTATATTAATTATTAATGATGTGACAGTGGTAAGGTTTTGTTAACCAGTGTCCACTAGATGGAGGTGTTCCATGATCTGGTATTCTTCTGGAGTGTTGAACAGGTGCAGTGTTTTGCCGTGATTACGTTTGGACCAGGTGCGGAGTGTTACCTCTGATGTGCATTTGGACAAAGACCAAGAGAACAGGACTGCGGGTGTTCATCCTTCCCTCTTCAGCCTTGGAGTTTTTTTTGTTTTCTTTTCTTTATATTTATGTATTATTTCACTTAATTTTTTATTAAATATATTTAAGTTGATTTGATATTCTGGTTTGGATCTTTATTTGTTTTGTTGCTACTTTCTTGAGCCAGGAGGTTGTAACAAAGATAAAAAAAAAAAGATGGAGGTCATGCTGGTAAACTGAAGCGTAGAAATAAACAAAGCGCAGGAATCCAGTGCTAGTTTGAGTGTAAAATGCTGGAGAACTGACTAGGATATCTAAACTGACTGTTTGATTAGACTGATTACGTTCATCTTACTGTGTTAAGATGAACACCCGCTGTAGGCCAGCCTGAACATCCATTGGTGCCCTACTCACACCTGCAGCTTCTCCAGCCTCCGGCGCCTAGACTGCAGCTCTGCACAAGAAGTTTGGCCAGAGGAGAAATGGTTGTGCTTAACTGAGTCTGGTTTCTCTCCAGGTTTTTTTTTTTTTTCCTTCACTTTGGTCAATTGGTGAAGTTCACCACTGTCGCCACTGGCTTGCTTGGTTCAGGACTTGTGGAGCTGCGCATGGATGGATTTGCTCTTCAGTGTTTGGACTTTCAGCAGTGAAAATTAAACCACACTGAACTGAACTCAACTGTGAAACCTGGACTGACACAGTTTCAGTTTACTAGAACTTCAGTGTTCAGCTGCTGCGACACAATCTACACTGTAAAAGCGCTACCCTGCTGAAAAAAAAACAGCTTAAACCAGCCTAGGCTGGTTTTAAGCTGGTTGACCAGCCTGGTTTTGGCCATTTACAGCTTGGTCTTAGCATTAAAAGTAAAACATAGTATATTTATTTATTTGCATATTTATTTATTAATTAATTGTTTTATGTAAAAATGTATGGATGTATATACTTATTTATTTAAGCATTCATTTATTTATTTAATGTTTTTGCAGGTTACGTCGTCCATGTTTTAGGTCCAGGGTTGAATATACTAAATAAATTATGCTGTAAAACTGATCTACTTATGATAATAATAATCTCTGTAAACAAAATGAACTAAATAAAAAACAAATTAATGAAATAAATAATTAAAACGTGCAGAAAATAGTCTCAGAAAGCGAAAAACACACAGGAAAAAATAAAGCATAATTATTTTGAAACAAAAATTATTAACTATCATAATATTTCCAATAAAATAAAAAGATAAAGGCAGGAAAAGCTAAATTACTGTAAAATACTGTTTGTAACGGTATGCATTCTGTATGAGGAAAAAGGTGTACATTATATAACGTTTTAGTTAGCTCAACTTTACTAAAACCGGTTTCTATAGTGATCAAATCATTAAAAGTAAAAGATAAGCTTAAAATAATAATGTCACAATCAACATTATCGATCAAATGAATGCAGATATCGATATATAACAACAGTGAGTCTCAATACATTTGAATGGAACCGACTCAACTGCGCTTTTACTGCTTATAAAGTACCGCTGAAAGTTTATTAGACGACCCGAGTTCAGTTTGATAACATGTATAACATCTTTCCAGCGAAATATATGAAAATAGCCATTATATTAACATCGAAAAGACTCTTTTTGAGAGCATATTTACCCCGACGTCCAGATCACGCTTGCCTCTGTTCTCGCTGCAATGCGCATGCGCCAAATGATGCGCTTCCTGTTCCTGTTATTTTGACACGCACAGCTTTATTGATAAAGTTAGCAGAAAAAAATATTGTAATCATAAAATATAATAATAATACAAAATTGCTAACTCATTTATATATTACATAAAGTTTGCGTTGTGGCATCAATGTAATGTATTCAGACGTATTAATGTAATTTATCTGACATTTACAAACGCATTTATGATGTAAAGTCTAGAAGGGATACAGCTGCGGGGACTCATATCAATGCAGCATAATTTTTGTGACACTACAGAACAATAATTAATATTTTACATTACTGTGAGGGTTGGGGTTGGGGTTGAAGTTAATAAAATACAATTTAATTGGTAATTTAATATATAATATAAATAATACTCGGTATAATTACTGTTTCTACATTACTGTGAGGGTTGTGGTTGGGGTAGACGTTAATAAAATATAATTTAATTGGTAATTTAATAAATATTATGAATAATTCTCGTTATAATTACTGTTTTTACATTATTGTTGGGTTTACGGTTGGGGTCGACATTAATAAAATACAATTAATGGGTAATTTAATAAATAATACTCTGCATAATTACTGTTTTACATTACTCTGAAGGTTGGAGTTAGGGTTGGGTGGGGGTAGACATTAATAAAGCACTATTAATGGGTAATGTAATAAATTATATAAATAACTGTTGTTATAATTACTGTTTATACATTACTGTGAGGGTTGGAGTTAAGGTTGGAGTAGGGGTAGACGTTGATAAAATACAATTAATGATAATAAAACTCATAAATACTGATTTTCATTAGTATGGGGGTTGGTGTTAGGGTTGGAGTAGATGTTAATAACATACAATTTAATTGGTAATTTAAAAAATAATATGAATAATACTCGTTATAATGACTTTTTACATTACTTTGGGGATTAGGGTAGAACTAGACGTAAATAAAACACAAATTAATAGGTAATTTAATAAATAATATAGCTTCCCACCGCAGCTGTATCCCTTCTAGCAACAACCGTGTATGAGCGCCCTCTGTCGGCAGTATGTGTTCATGTTTGGGTGTGAAAAAGTGTGTGTGTCTGTGTGTTTCAGTATCAGATCAGACTCAGAGGAGCTGCTGAGCAGACCGATGAAGAGTCTGGATGAAAACCTTTATGTAAAGTGTTAAAAATGCGCTTTTATGAGCCGTCGAGGAGCTGAAGATGAGGTTTAACGAGAAGGAGCTGGTGTTTCTCAGCCGCCAGCCCACACTGAGAGCGGCCGAGCTCGGCATGAGAGGCCCGAAGAAAGGCGACGGTAGGAAACGACCGATTATCTGAACATTTCTGGATAAAACTTGAAGAATAACGACAGAATCATAAGAGTGGAGGATTGAGTTTCAATGTGGTCATCGCTTTAGCATGCTAGTCGTATTGATAATGTCCTGTCATGACAGTTTTAGTGACACTAGAGTAGCTACTAAACCTTTGTATTTGTTCATTTGTGTTCGTTGTTTATTAACATTGAGATACATAAAACATGTAGTTTGTGCTAATATTATGTGACTTGAACACATATTTATGGTACAGTATAGTTACATGGATGCAATATATATATATATATATATATATATATATATATATATATATATATATATATATATATATATATATATATATAAACAAACAATACATGAAAAGCTAACAAATACTTAAAGGAAGAACAAAATAAATAAATATAAACAAATAAAGCATAAATATCTGAAAACATAATTATTAAAATGTTATTTAAAAGACCCGTTCACACCATGCACGAATAAAATAATGACAGGAGTCAGAGATCTATCAATCCTGGATGTAAAACAACATCAGAGTTTATACCATGACTATAACAATAAAACTGAGGTAAAGTTGGTTTTATATTCAGACATGCTGATGTACTACATAGTAAAATTATATTAGCAGCAAATGACTATCAAAGCACAACATTGTTCACAAGAGCAATATCACACGAGTAGCAGTGCGATATGGCTGTATATCGGCACTGGTGGGAGGCGTGCGTTGACTCGAGCGCCTTAGGTGTCCCACAAGTGACGATATACAGCCATATTGCACATTTCTGTCAATAAAACCATGAATTGAGGTTTCCTATTAGTGAATTTACATATATGAATGTAAAATCTGCTTGGCAAAGTAATGAAATTAATTAAATTAAAACAACTGAAACTTTAAAAAATAAATTCTTTCATTAGACTCTGATGAACTAAATAAAACTATGACAGCCAATCAGAATTCAGAATACACCTAATCTTTACCAATGTTATGACATATTTCCAACTGAAACAGAATATTGAGTAGGGGGCGGGGTTTTATTTTTACTCATCTTTCACTAACAGTTGAAGGGGCGTGGCCTAACATATTTCGCCCAATCAGAGTCATCAAAGAAGAGGCAGATGATCAGATTTTGATTAAAGATTATCAAAGCAAAGCAGTGGATTAACTTGCAGGATTAATTGTTCACCTTAAAACGAACAATGTGCGTTAACAAAATAAACATAAATTTATTTCATGCAGACTTTAAAGAGCTTGGGCATTTAAAAGTGGCAGACCACGAATCTGCATCTCAACTGCAGTAAAAAAAAAAAAAAAAAAAAAATATATATATATATATATATATATATATATATATATATATATATATATGAGCAATTCCAGCATTATGGATGTGGCATTTGTAGAGGAAGTATATGTTGATATTATATTGAAACATCTGTTTATATTCTCCAAAACAGCTCACCACAGAGTTATGAGATCAGAAAAATATCGATCTGTAAACATTTTTTATATTTTAAATGAGGGAAATAAACATGCATCATGGATGTGACTGAAAAAGTCTGCGAGTTTACAGTATACAACACTGTAGAAATTCTGTCAATTAAATTGCCTAAGCCAAAAGAAACAATGCTAATCACTATAGAACAAAGATGATTGATTTAATTTTATTTAACATTATTCTTACAATACTGTAAAATACAAGCCTACACATCAAAACTGAGAAGGTAATACATGTTAAAAAGAGTGCAATATTGAAGTTACTGAGGAAGAGTGGAAAAGTATTATTAAAGCACAGTGGAAATCAACATCCTCCTCAGTCTGGGGGGAATTTGGTTGGAGAAACATCATTCGTTTTTCATCACCCCTGAGTAGAAAAGATACTCAAACAGAAATGCAGTCTGCTGGAGACGATGTGGCTCAAATGAAGAGAATCATTCACATATTTTCTGGAAATGTGAAAAATTCAGGCATTTTGGCAAGAAAATTCATAAATGTTTAGAGAATATATTCCACATTTTTTTTTCTTTCTCAACTCTACACTTAGGCCTAAAAAATCCTATCTTCGAAGAAAAATCTGACAAAAAAACTACTGAATTGTGCCGATAGCCTGTAAAAAAAGCTGTAACCAAAAAAACTGGAGAGGCTAACAATGAACTGTTGTTTACAGACTGAGGAGTTTAATGAGACATGGAGAAAATGGGTTGAATATATTATTCCATTAAGACCTGATTAATTATATAGTCAGAAAGATGTGGATTTTATTTTGTATATTATTTTTTGTAATGAGAAAAACGTAAGAAAGATAGTAATAAGAACAAAACCTATAAATAAACAAATAAATAAATATTTAACATTTAAGATCCTAAAAGTACCATCCTCACAGTTTCATGTGTACATAGTTAAGGTAATATGAAAAAAGGCTAGACTGGATGGCACAATATGGTTAAAAAGAAAGTACACAATTAAATAACTGGAAAGCAACAAATTAATTTGATCTGTTTCTTTTTGATGATATACAAAACCATTATGAGTGTATTGTTTTTCTTGTTTCTGATAATGTCCTTGAATCATTAATGTAACTTCCATATGTATTAATGGATTTTTTTATTTATTTTATAATTCCATTTATTTCTACAATTTTGGGAATCTGATGTTTGGTTGTTTTGTGTATACATTGATAAAACCAATATACAATACTTTAGCCCCTTTTACACAGCGATACAGGTAAATATCCGGAAAATTTCCAGAACGACTTTATCGGTATATTTTAAAAAAGCGCTGTTCACACAGGCTACCCTGCTGAAAAAACAGCTTAACCCAGCCTAGGCTGTTTGAGTGGTTTTAGCTGGTTGGCTGGCTTTAGCTGGTTGACCAGCCTGGTTTTAGAGGGGTTTTGGCCATTTCCAGGCTGGTTTCCAGCCATTTCCAGCCTGGTCTTAGTTGGTCAGGCTGGAAAATGACCAGCTAAATCCAGCTAAAACCAGCTTGACCAGCCTGGTTTAAGCTGGACATAGCTGGTTTTGGCTGGGCTCCCAGCCTGGCTAGGCTGGTCAAGCTGGTCATTTTCCAGCCTGACCAGCTAAGACCAGGCTGGAAATGACTGGAAACCAGCCTGGAAATGGCCAAAACCCCTCTAAAACCAGGCTGG
>NC_079436.1:58523445-58628445 GCF_903798145.1 Danio aesculapii
TGTTTGAATGTGACTCTCAGGAACAGTGTGTCGAGTGGATCGATGCCATCATTAAAGCCAGGTGTGTGTGAGATACTGAAATTACCAGAATCGTACATTTCTTATATTATAACACTAATCTTGCAGTCCTGAATTTATGCATGAATGAATAAAAACACAAGAATAAGACAGAATTGAGAGATGTAAATTCACAAATGCAGAAAAACTAAATCTGATTTTACAAGACGGAAAGCGGTAATTATGAGGAGAAAAAAATCTAAATTGCAAAACTTGAACTCGGAACTTGAAAATAAAAATGATAATAATGCAGAATTGCAAGACTGGCTTGTTTTTACCGTGTATTTACTCGGGGCTTCAGCGTCAATGCTTGACCGAGGGCGTGTCTTAAGTCGAGGGCTGATGCCATCATCATAGCAGCGTCAGCCAATGAAGTAAGTTCGCAATCGGCTACTGTCTGAGCTGGGGTATTTTGCGTAAAGTGATCTGATTGGCTGACGCTTCCATTGCCGCTTTAAAAGTTGAGAAATTTTCAACTTCTCCAGCAAGCAACGCCACTGAAGCAGCACCGACCGACCCACAATTCAGTTCGGCAACGCTTGACGTCACACATTTAAAGTAAATGGGAAGCGTTGACGCTGACTCCCCATGTTAATGGGCTGTAAGATTAGCCCAATTTGTGTGGTGATTTTTGATCCGTTTCTTTATATTTACAATGTTTCTGACTTGTTTTATTTTCATAAGAAAATCAGAATTGAGAAATTCAGAAAATAGAAGAATAAAATTTAAATTGCAAAACTTAAACTCAGTTTTTTCTTTGAGTTGCAAGACCCGTTTATTTAGACTTTCCTAACGCTGTAGTGTATTTTTGAGCTGTTTCTTTATATTTACATTGTTTATAGCTTATTTTTATTTTCATATAATGTTTGCATAACTTCTGGATAACTGCGTTTCTGCTGTTTGTATCTTTTTAAGTGTAAAGCACTTTGAGAATGAAGTTTTAAAGGCGTAATATAAAGATACACACTATTATTTACAGAACTATAAGAGAAGTTTCTGAATTTCTAAATGTGTAATATCAGAATTTTGAGTAAATTCAGTTAACAAGTGTAAATTCGTTTTACACTTGCCTATTCGTGTGGTGTATTTTTGATCCGTTTCTTTATATTTACAATGTTTCTGACTTGTTTTATTTTCATGTTTGCATAACCTCTGCATAACTGCTTTTTGCTATGCTTGCATCTTTTAAGTGTAAAGCACTTTGAGAATTAAGTTTTAAATGCTCTGTTTAAAGATAAATGATTAATATTTACAGAACTATAGGAAAAATGTCTGAATTGCTTAATGGGAACTCAAAAATATCAGAATTGTGAGATTACATTCAGAAAATACAAGAACAAATGTGAATTGCTAGACAGAAACCTGTAATTATGAGAAGAATCATAGCAATAGCTAAACTTAAACTCAGAATTACAAAACAAGAGTCAGAATTATGAGAGGGACACCCGTAACTACATAAATTCAGAATTGCAAGAGTAAACCTATGAGAAAAATCTCTGAATTTCTAAATGTAAAATTAAACTCAGAATTGAGAAATTCAGAAAATACAAGAATAAAATATAAATTGCAAAACATAATCTAAATTAGGCTCTTTATTTTAGACTTCCCTAATTGTGAGGTGTATTTGTGATCTGTAGTGAATTCGTGAAGTGTAAAGTGCTGTTTAAAAATAAATGATTGATATTTACAGAACTAATGAAAATAATGTCTGAATTTCTAAACGTGAATTCAAGAAAATCTGAATTATGAGACGTAAATTCAGAAATTCAAGAAAAAAAAATCTGAATTACTAAACTTAAACTCAGAATTACAAAACAAAAGTCAGAATTATGAGACGGAGACTCGCAACTACACAAACAAACAGTCAAAATTGCAAGAGTAAAACACACAACTGAGAAAAATCTCTGAATTAATAAATGTAAAAATAAAATTGTGAGGTGTAACATGAGAATTATAAGAAAATATACAAGATTTACATTTAGTCATTTAGCAGACGCTTTTATTCAAAGCGACTTATAAATGAGGACAAGTAAGCAACTTACACAACTATAAGAGCAGCAGTGAACAAGTGCTATAGACAAGTTTCAGGTGTGTAAAGTCTATGAAGCAAAGCATTAGTAATGTAAGGTTTTTTTTTGAGAGAGAGTACAGTTAGTGGTATAGCCAGAGAGGCAGTTGCAGATTAGGAAGGAAAGTGGAGACTAAATAGTTGAGTTTTTAGTCGTTTCTTGAAGACAGCAAGTGACTCGGCTGTTCTGATGTAGTTAGGGAGTTCATTCCACCAACTGGGCAGATTGAATGTGAGAGTTCGGGAAAGTGATTTCTTCCCTCTTTGGGATGGAACCACGAGGCGACGTTCATTCACAGAACGCAAGTTTCTGGAGGGCACATATATCTGCAGAAGTGAGAGCAGATATGAAGGAGCAAAGCCAGAGGTCGCTTTGTAAGCAAACATCAGAGCTTTGAATTTGATGCGAGCAGCAACTGGCAGCCAGTGCAAACGGGTGAGTAGCGGAGTGACATGTGCTCTTTTGGGTTCAGCAAAGACCACTCGTGCTGCTGCGTTCTGAAGCAGCTGAAGAGGTTTGATAGAGTTAGCTGGAAGCCCGGCTAGTAGAGAGTTGCAATAATCCAGTTTGGAGAACAAGAGCCTGAACAATGAGTTGAGCTGCATGTTCAGATAGGAATTTAAACGTGATTTTCAGGAAGATTACCCACAATCCATAATGTTTCTTGTATTCTTGAATGTCTAATCTATAACAGTAATCTGCTTCTGTCTGCAGTTATGAATTCATGCGCAAAAACCTGATCTACTACCGCACAGAAATCCATCGGCTGACGGGCAAGGTGAGAGAACGCACATCAATAAATACAACAAATATCTGCAGAAATTCAATATATTGTTTACCCTTAAAGAAGACCGAATCTGCCCCTTTTTGATACCGCTCAAAGGCTTTGATCCTAATGGTGGCATTTTGGTGACTCTCTTTAAATGTAAACGAGATTGGGCTCTTTTTTTTTCAAAAAGAGGGCGGAGCTACAGATGTAAAACACTAGTGTGTGTGTTGTCAGCGCTGGTCAGGTGTGTGTGTGTGTGTGCGCGTGCATCATGCTTCTGTCAGTCTGTGTCGCTCCTGTCGCTGTTCATCTAAAACTCCACATCTATAATCCTCTTAGTCTATGCTGACATTATCTTCAGCAGCTCAAACACTCTAATGGCTAATGGACAGACGGCTGCTTCTCACTCAGGGCTGCTGTTTATGCTAATGAGGGGGAGATGGGCACTAGTGGGCGGGGCTTTCCCCCTCTGATGACACGTACAAAGGGAGAATGTCAATCAAAGTGTTTCTGCTGACTGTTTTGATCAAGTCTGATTATAAACAATACCAGGGGTGTAACGGATCACAGTTGATCCATGATTCGTACGGATCACAACCTATGGTTCGGAAGACATGTGACCCACGAATTAATAATTTTTTTTTTTGCTGGTAGATTAATTCTAAATTTGTAATGATTACAGAGAAGTCGCCTCTCCATGATTTAAGCTTTCCCTGTAAAACATAATGATGACAGAAGAAGTTGTGGTGGGGTATTGGGAATGGGGTGGGTTTCTAAGGTTATTAAAGGTGTTTTCTGTCAATACTCTCACATGGTCGCCCACTGAAGCTAAGCAGGGCTGCACTCGATCAGTACCTGGATGGGAGACCACATGGGAAAGCTAGGTTGCTGCCGGAAGGGGTGTTAGTGAGGCCAGCAGGGGGCGGTCAACCTGCGGTCTGTGTGGGTCCTAATGCCCCAGTATAGTGAAGGAGACTATACTGCTCAGTGAGCGCCGTCTTTCAAATGAGACGCTAAACTGAGGTCCTGACTCTCTGACCATTAAAAATCCCAGGATGTCCTTCGAAAAAGAGTAGGGGGTTTAACCCCGGCATCCTGGCCAAAATATGCCCACTGGCCTCTGTCCATCATGGCCTCCTAATCATCCCCATATTATAATTGGCTTCATCACTCTGTCTTCTCTACACCAATCAGCTGGTGTGTGGTGTGTGGTCTGGCGCAAAATGGCTGCTGTCGCATCATCCAGGTGGATGCTGCACACTGGTGGTGGATGAGGAAATCCCCCCAATGTGTAAAGTGCTTTGAGTGTCCAGAAAAGCGCTATATAAATGTAAGGAATTATTATTATTATCATTATTATTATTATTAGTTGTTTAGCCTGCATTAATGCATTAAGCTGCACAATTAAAAGATCGAGATCTCAACACCCACGCAACATAAATTATAAATACTGGTGATCTGCATATGTTTATTAAATGTTTTAAATAGCTGCATTCAAATCTGCGTTTGAGAAACGAAAAAAATCAAGAAAGCAATTCAGTCTTTAGTCTTTTGAGCTAGTTATGAAGTTATGGGCAGTCAAATAAACAGCAGTACTGGGAGAAGAGTTTATAGTTCAGATATAAACACTGATGTTTATGATAAAGATTAAAATCACCGTCATGTGCATTTAACAGCGCTCAAAAATGAAAGTTGTTGGCAGCGATTACATTATTTAACCAATAGGTGGCGACAACCAGCCATCAAAAACATGCCACTGAATAATCCTTCAACAATGATCATCTAGCAATGAAACATGAAGTTTTATGAGTGAATAACTGAATCCTTTAACGAAGAGACTAAAATAAATATGGGCTGTACACATTATAATGTTAGATTTCTACATGTAGTGTTATCAGCAACAGTAGGAGCAACAGGGAATGTTTCACAGAACTGAATATTTTACACTTTTTTCTTTTTTTTTTAATTCAGCTGATTATTTATTTTATTTTAATAAAAGTACAGCTTCTAAGTTGTTTGTTAAAACCAAAAGTCTCTTGCAGTGTTGTTTTTGTCATAAATGGACAGCAAATTACATCTGTGTCCTCCCCTTTTTGGCTGATCTGAAAAATGGTCCAATCCGTGACTAAAAAAAAACGTAATGTGATCCGAACCGTGAGATTTGTGATCCGACACACCACTAAAAAATATAATTAATTCATGTTTACAATTAGAGGGTGGATATATTCACACACTGCTGACCCCCTAAACCCCTTATAAGAGTCATTTTTGCATAATAAGTGCACTTTAAGTAGCCCACTGTGTCAGAGCGACCTGATAGAGGTTTCCTTTTTTTCCATGAAATTCTTGCACTTTTCCTAAATAATCTTTCTTAAGCACACAATGAAACTGGACTGGTGATTTAGTCGTTCTAAAGGTGTGAAAATGAATGCAATGTAATTTTAGATTCATTTAAAATGCTAGTTCTGTTTTCAATCTGTCACTATGCTGACACATGTGCATTTGTAGCTCCGCCCTCTTTTAAAAAGAGTACAATCTCATTTGCATTTAAAGCGACAGTCACCAAAACACCACAATTAGTATCAAAGCCTGAAAGGGTCAGTTTCAGAGAGTAGGAGAACATTATCTGTGTGTGTGCTATTCTCAGCTCAAACTGAAACACACACACACTTTGTACATTGTATAAGCGCTATACAAATAAAGGGGAATTGAATTGAATTGAATTGAACTTTAGAGCAGGGGTCACCAATCTCGGTCCTGGAGGGCCGGTGTCCCTGCAGGATTTAGCTCCAACTTGCCTCAAGACAAGTGCCTGGATGTTTCAAGTATACCTAGTAAGACCTTGATTAGCTTGTTCAGGTATGTTTGATTAGGGTTGGAGCTAAAATCTGCAGGACACCGGCCCTGCAGGAACAAGTTTGTTGACCCCTGCTTTAGAGACCGCAGAGGCGCATTCACATCTTGTAAAAAGCTGCATAATTAGTTTGCTTTAATGTAATTACTGCTGATCTCCTGCAGGATCCACTGGAGCAGTATGGGATATCAGACGAAACCCGCTTTCAGGTCAACAGCGCTCTTCCTCCTCTCCCTCCTCCTCCTCCTCCCACATAAACATCTGCGTCTTCTGTTCATATCAAACACTGTCCATTCTGCAGTCTTGATGTCTTTAATGTGGGTGAATATGTTCTGTTATTACTGTAATGAATGTCTGCTGAGTTTGAGCCAATTAAACATGATTCCTGATATTAAGATCACTGTTAATGTAAACGAACGTCGGGTTTTAAAACTCATTTCAGCACCTTTATTGCCTTTAATAACCGTGGTGTTTTAAAGGTTATGGTTTTATGCATGCACACATTAGGAAGCTTCACCTTAAGTGCACTCTACAGGGTTTGTAGCATCCAGATTCGATTTGATTTTAAGCACTGTGGCCTTACTGGAGGTTTTACAGTAAAACAATATGTATATTTGCTTTTATTTGATGTCTCTGAAGCTGTGTAGTGTTTTTATTTCTTGTCAAAATCAAAGGAGCCAAAAAAAAAGAAATTATATTCTGCAAAATATGGAGTTTGCAGTATTTAATGTAATAAATAATAGTGTGTATATAATGGATACACTATTATAAGTTTGGGGTCAGTAAGATTTTTATAAAATAAGCTTTTTCTTCTCACCATGGCTGCATTTATTTGATCAAAAATACAGTACAATTTTTTTAATGCTTTAACAATTTTAAAGGGCACATAGTTTACCTCTTTTTAAAGATTTAATATTAATATTATGGTTGTTCTGAGTGTGCCAGTTTAGGTTCAGTTTAAAACACAATTCAGATTGTTTTATTATATTGTGTTAAAAAGTGTCATGTTAGGGGTGTGTCCACAGCTCGCTGATTTAGGGGTGTGTTGCTTCACATGTAGACTAGTTTCGGCTTCCCACCCAACGTAACAAGGGGGCGGAGCCATGAGCTCACCCGCTCTGCGTTTGCAACAGAGGCAGACTGAGAGGATAAGGAGTGAGAGGATCTGCATACAGCCGTACATGTACGACTCTGACACAGACCAAGCAGAGAGTACAAAATCATTTGTGTCTTTGTGTAGTTTTACAGCCAACTGTGTGCTAGTTTCAAGTGCCGAGCTTGTACACAGAAACTAATAACCACACACACTGAATTAACTTTGACTGAGGCACTCACTGACTCTCTGTGGCGCGGCAGATACATGAAGTGTCCCGAATCGTCGCGCCACGCATTTTTGAATTCTAAACATAGGTTTCTGCAGCGGTCCGCAGCGCCCAGCCGTCGACTTGAGTGTACCCTGATAGAAACCTATGTGTAGAATTCTAAAACGCATGCTAGTTAAGATCACAGGGAGCTTCTGGGATGGCGAGAAATGCAAACGGCTGAAGTATAAGGTAGACTCAATGAGAAGTACACATGTTTGCAAACCTACCTAAAGATACAACCAATAATTCCGATTAGAGTGATAATGTGGAGAATATTGCTCTTGTGTTGAGCCCAATGAGCCTTGCATCTAAAAATAGAGCTAGCGTGTTCCTTTAGTGATATCGCTTCGACTCACGCTGAAAATGGCGGACGTGAATCAACAAACAGGATATGATGACGCGCCTGTCAATCAATATTGGTGGGCGGGGGGACCGCTCTCCTACGTAAAGTTGCGGTCGGTCTGAAAACCGCTCCAATTGGTCCACCGTTTTTATGTTGTTAAATTGAAAAAAAAAGCACTGGGTGTGTTTATATCACCCCAATATGACGGTCTATACACCATACATGCTCATATGTCTGTCCAAACAGCTTGAAAAGTAGATTTATCACCATAGGTGCCCTTTAAATAAATTTTTTAAAATTAAATGTAGATTAATTTTATTTATTTCTGTGATTTAAAGCTGATTTTCCAGCATTATTATTCCAGTCTTTAGTGTCACATGATTCTTTACAAATGAGTATAGTATGATGATTTAATAATCAGAATAAAATCATTTATAATTATTATCATCAGTGTTGCAATCTGTTGAGCTGCTTCATATTTTTGTGTAATCTATTGTTTTAATAGGGAAGAAATGGATGTTAATTACGGCATAAATATTAATTCGTACAAATATTAAACAGTAATATAATGTTATAAAACAACAATAAATGAAGGATTCAACTTTATTTGATTAAAAATACAGTAATTTTTTTATGTTATTACAATTTTAAATAACTTTTTTAATTAAATGTAGTTATATATATATATATATATATATATATATATATATATATATATATATATATATATACAATAATAATAATAAATATACTGATTTCTGAAGTATAATGTGACACTGAAAAAACCTACATTAAATCACAGCTATTAATTCAATTTTAATCTATATTTATTAATAAAACAGATCAACTGTAATAATAGTTCACAGTTTCAAACATATTTTACCCTGTTATTGATCAAATAAATGGCCTGGTGTGCAAAATTCCAAACGTTTGACTGGTACAGAGAAAGTGTGTGTGTCTGTATGTTTAATTGACATTGGTATTATTAATATAAGCAAACACATTACATATTTTAATGCAGAATTAAATTCCCGTTACGTTTTTGTCTCTTGATTTTAGTGGTGACCTTTGATCTGCGCATTTCACGCATTCAGACCTCAGCTTGTGAGATTTAATTAAACCTAATTCAGTCAAGTATCTCATCACGAGAGAGGATTTCCGTTCAACTGTTACTCAGATTATTGTTACAGTCGGTGCTCAGAAAAGGGCATTGAACAGGAAAACATCAGACAACATGAGATGATCAAAACTCGAGCAGCTTTCCTGTATCTGTGGAGGCAGATTTATAATGCCTGAGAGTGTCTGCATCTGTTAAATTTAGATTCTCTATAGTTTTTTAAAGAGACAGTATACCACAAAATGAACATATCCGCATTATTATTTATGTGCTTGTCCGCTTCCATTGAACACAAAACAAGATATTCTGAAGGCTAAATAATGACACATTCTTCAGCATATCTTGCTTTGTGTTTGAAGCTGGTAAATGATGACAGAATTTACATTGTGTGTGTGTGAACTGCCCCTTTAAGCTTACTGTCATGCACTAGAAATGATTCCAAATATTTTAGATTTTATAATTTATGTATGTTGCTCATTTCCAATCTTATTTTTGTTAATAAATCTCTTTTAAAAGACCACTAACAGTCTCTAAGTGTTTTTTATTGTTTGATTTTAGGTCTGTTGAATGCTTGATTCTAATTGGCTGCTGAGTAAAAGATGAGAGATAGAGTGCCCCGCCCTCTTATGTTGCCGGCAGTTTTAATGTAATCATAATACAAAGATTAACACTTTAAAATAAACAATAAAACAACTAAAACTTGTCCAGAAGAAGTCTTTTAGATTGTCTAGATGTATTTTGAAATCAATAATTCCTTAGTAATAAAATGCAAACAACTAAAGGAATTCACGAGCACGTTTGTAGACAGTAATGCTAGAACCGAGTGGTTACAGCATGTCATTACATGTTTTTATTTGTACAACAGGGTGGTGTTAATCTGCCTTCAGAGTCTCTTTTTCACCTGGAAATACTGCAATAATTCAAACAATTATTAAGAATAAAAATGAGGAAAAACTCCATTGTCTCTAATTGGGAAAAATTTATGTTAAATACGAAATAAATATTAAATCTTACAACAAAAACACTGTTTAAATAAAAAAATTAGGTAGAAAAAATATTATGAAATTTTTATTGATTTTACTGAGAAAATGTGAGTGTACTTTAGAGGTGTCGGTCCTTTTTTGACCCTGAAGACCACAAGATTGATTCACACATAAGGATATAAGGAGAGTTAGAAAACAGAAATCAATAGGGAAAAATGTATGTTAATTATGAAATATTAATGCAAACAACAAAAACCTGTCAAAATTGAAAAATTAAATAGAAAAACATATTATGAAACCGTTTAAAAAAACTGAATTAAAAATGTTCAGCTCCCAGAGTCTCCTTTACCTGGAAATACTTTAATCATTAAAAAATAAACAAATCAATAAAAATGACAAAAACTTCCATTGTTTTCAATAGGGGGAAATGGATGTTAATTACTGCATAGATATTAATTCTTACAACAAACCTCTCTCAAAATTAACAATTAGGTAGAAAAAATATTATAAAACATAAATAAATATGATTGCTATTACTGAGAAAAATCTAACGGTATTTTACAGGCATTCCTCCCTTTTTGACCGCAAAGACCACAAGTGTGATTCACAAATAAGGATCACCAGAGGGTAAAAAAAAAAACTAAATTAAAAAATGAGTCTCGATGTTGCCTCGAAATAATGCAATAATTAAAAATAAAATTACAAAAATATTCCATTGTTTTCAATAGGGAAAAAATGTATGCTAATTACAAAATAAATATTAATTCTTACAACAAAACCCTCTCAAAATTAACAATTAGGTAGAAAAAATATTATAAAACATAAATAAAATTGTTTGATTTTACTGAGAAAAACCTGAGGGTACTTTACAGGAAGTCGCCCCTTCTTGACCCCAAAGACCACAAGTGTGATTCACAAATAAGGATCACCAGAGGGTTGAAAAACAGAATTAAAAAATGTTCAGCTCCCAGAGTCTCTATTTTACTGGGAAATACTGCAATTATTAAAAAGTTATTAAAAATAAAAATGACAAAAAAGTCATTGTTTTTAATAGGGGAAAAATAGATGTTATTTATGAAATAAATATTATCACAATAAAACCCTCTCAAAAGTAAAAACTAAATAGAAAAAATATTATAAAACAAAAATCAATTTAATTGATTTTATGAGAAAAATCTGAGGGTCTTTTACAGGCGTTCCTCTCTTTTGACCACAAAGACCACAAGTGTGATTCACAAATAAGGATCCCCAGAGGGTTAAAAAACAGAATTAAAAAATGTTCAGCTCCCAGAGTCTCTATTTTACCTGGAAATACTGCAATAATTAAAAAAATATAACAAATAAAAACTACAAAAAACTTCCATTGTTTTTAATAGAGAAAAATGTGATGTTAATTACTAAATAAATATTAATTCTTACAACAAAACCCTCTCAAAATTAACAATTAGGTAGAAAAAATATTATGAAACAAGAATAAATTTGATTGATTTTACTGAGAAAAATCTGAGGGTCTTTTACAGGCATTCGTCCCTTTTTGACGGCTAAGACCACAAGTGTGATTCACAAATAAGGATCCCCAGAGGGTTAAAAAACAGAATTTGAAAAATTCCCAGCTCCCAGAGTCTCTATTTTACTTAGAAATACTGCAATCATTTTAAAATTAATAAAAAACATAAATGACAAAACAATTCCATTGTTTTCAATAGGAAAAAAATGGATGTTAATTATTTCATAAATATTAATTCGTACAACAAAACCCTCTCAAAATTAACAATGAAGTAGAAAAAATATTATGAAACAAGAATAAATTTGATTGATTTTACTGAGTAAAATCTGAGGGTCTTTTACAGGCGTTCGTCCCTTTTTGACTCTGAAGACCACACGTGTGATTCACAAACACTTAACTATTTTTTCATTAATGACAGTATTTAACTGTAATCAGAACTGAATTTTCCTGCAGGACAGTTCTGCAGTATGTTACTGAATGTTTAAAGTTACATTGTGAAGACATTACAGTAAAGATTTACAACACTGAAAATACATACAGCAAGATAAATCAGGCTATGTAAATAGTTTTTACTGTAATTGATTAAACATCAGCTCATTTCAGCAGCGCAATTTTAATGCATGAAGCTTCTTTTAAAATAGTGTTACTATAATAACATTCAAACAGTTTCAATTCAGTTTATTGCCTCATTTAATAATCATACAAAGGCATTCACTCTGATCACCTGTAGAAAGTTTTATCTGCGAGATTATTATTAATAACCCTATATTCCTATGCCTAGAATGTAGTTTAAAGTGCAATACATCAGGTGTTAGGACTACATTGTATGTCCTTATACTCTAGACTTGCTGAATGCTTGATTCTGATTGACTGATGAGCAAACTAAGGTGTCAGATAAAGGCACTGATAAAGTAGTTCCGGCAGGTTTAGAGCACATCACAGCTCCATATCACTCTGCTGAATGATTAGAGTCACAGCTACAACAGTCAGAAATCACATCAGAACACAACAGAATGAGGAGGAGGAGGAGATGTGGAAGACACTAGTGCTACACAGGAGACGCTTAAGGAGGACAAATAAACTCTCAAAGACAACATCTCAACAGTGGATTTAGCTGTGGAAGCAGTTTAATGCACTCTAGGCTGTTGAAATAGTAGGAAATAAAGCACACTACTTTTCTAATAAGTAAACAAGTCATTGTTAATGATTCCTTACATCAACATTGTCAACATCTTATAGTTAAAAGCTGACCTGAGAGCTGTATTTGGCCAGTGTTAGGCAACATGAAGTTTTTAACTAAGCTTTAAAATGGTGCATCAAACTGATTTATGACATTTGCTGAAAATAAATATCTATTTTAAAGTCGCACGAGCTATAAAATAGGACAAAACTGATTGCTGACACTTACTGATGCTGTGCAGCTGATGCTCCTCTAGTTGATGAATGATGATGTCATTTCCTGCAGGGTGATGTCATTAAGGGAAGTGACTTTTGTTTGAGTTTTTACAAAAGCCTGATGAGTGAAAAATATATTAAGTGGAAAAAACCTGTAAATCACAAATATACAAACATTTTCATTTAAATAAGTTAAAAAAAATAAGGAATTTAAAAGAATATGCAATAAAAATATTCCATTTACTAGTATATTTCCACACATAAATACACCGAAATGTGAGATAACTATACATATATACAACATTTTCATTTAAATAAGAAAAAACAGCTAAAATACTCAGAGTTTACTGTATATTTCCACACATAATTACACAGAAATGTGAAATAACTATACATATATACAACATTTTCATTTAAATAAGAAAAAACAGCTAAAATACTCAGAGTTTACTGTATATTTCCACACATAATTACACAGAAATGTGAAATAACTATACATATATACAACATTTTCATTTAAATAAGAAAAAACAGATAAAATACTCAGAGTTTACTGTATATTTCCACACATAATTACACAGAAATGTGAAATAACTAGACATTTATATTAAAAAAATGTTTACTAGGGATTATTTTTGTCTCAATATTATAAGTTATAAACATTCAGACTTGCAATTTTGACTATTTTCTTATTTTCTTTCAGGCTTTTTACAATTTTTTTTGTGTAAAAAAAATATCAACAACAAAAAAAATCTAAATCTTTATATGTTTAGTCAGCTTCTAAAGAGTAAATCAATAAAATAAATGTGAAATTTTGCAGTGGAAAAGACTGACTTCCACAACACAATATTCATTCATTCAGTCATTTTCCTTTGGCTTAGTCCCTTTATTCATCAGGGGTCACCACAGCGGAATGAACCACCAACTATTCCAGCATATGCTTTAGCGGATGCCCTTCCAGCTGCAACCCAGTACTGGTAACACTTATACACACTCATTCACACACACACACACACACACACACACTAATACTCTACGGCCAGTTTAGTTAATCAATTCCTCTATAGCGCATGGGTTTGGACTGTGGGGGAAACCGGAGCACCCTGAAGAGGGAGAACGTGCAAACTACAGAAATGCCAACTGACCCCGCAGAGACTAGAACCAGCAACCTTCTTGCTGTGAGGCCACAGTACTAACCACTGAGCCACCAAACAAATAAAGGATTAATTTCATGCAATTCTTTGCACAACACCAAATAGACCCCACAAAACAAATTAACACAGTCTAGAATATGTAAACAAATAGCTTTGCCTCAACAGTCTCTCTATGGACAACTTTTCTTTGAGTAGTTTGCTCCGTAGCTCCCTTTGTATGGTGAGCTTTGTATCTGCAAAAAAGTAGACAGCGTATACTTGATCATTTTAAACTCAGATTTCCAAAAATGTAGAGAGTGCCCTCTAATGAATTTTTTATCCGAAACATGCGACAAAATATACCCAAAGTAATGTATTTTACAGTTTGCAAACATTCAGACAGCGCCCTCTAGTGGAGTTGTCATCTAAAACATACAGCAAAATGAAATGTACCCATATTTCAGTAACATATTTCAGATTTTCAAAAATGTAGACACTGCCCTCTTGTGAAATTGTCCTTCAAAATGTACCCGAAGTAATGTATTTATTTCAAAAAAAGTGTAGACAGCGCCCTCTAGTGGATTTGCCATCTGAAACCTAAAACAAAACACACCCTATGTGAAGTATTTTGGATTTAGACCGACGTAGACACTACGGATTTGTCATCAGAAACATACGAAACATACCCTAAGTAACGTTTTTCAGATTTTCAAAAGGGTCGACAGCGCCCTCTAGTGGATTTGTCATCTGAAACTTTAAAAAAACACACCCTATGTGACGTGTTTTAGATTTAGACCGACGTAGACACTACGGATTTGTCATCAGAAACATACCCTAAGTAACGTATTTATTTCACAAAAGTGTAGACAGCGCCCTCTAGTGGATTTGTCATCTGAAACTTAATACAAAACACACCCTATGTGAAGTATTTTAGATTTAGACCGACGTAGACACTACAGATTTGTCATCAGAAACATACGAAACATACCCTAAGTAACGTGTTTCAGATTTTCAAAAGTGTAGACAGCGCCCTCTAGTGGATTTGCCATCTGAAACTTAAAACAAAACACACCCTATGTGAAGTATTTTAGATTTAGACCGACGTAGACACTACAGATTTGTCATCAGAAACATATGAAACATACCCTAAGTAACGTGTTTCAGATTTTTAAAAGTGTAGACAGCGCCCTCTAGTGGATTTGCCATCTGAAACTTAATATAAAAGGTACTCTAGGTAACATATTTTACGTTTTGCATGAATGTAGACTGACGCTTGTGTTTCTAATGAACCTTGGTTGGATTTTTAGGTATTTTCTCCAATGATCTTTTTTCTACAGTGTGCATGAGGGTGAGTGAATGAAGTGTTATGTTTGTGTAAATGTGTTTTTTAAGGTCCCATGAAGTGCTTTGAAATGTGCATTTTTCTATTCGACGTTTGATGTAATCTCAACTGAGGATGGGACATAAAGTAGATCCTTCCTTCTAGAAAAACGCCAATAGTGTTGTGTTTTTCCTCACTGCTCTGCCAGTGAGAGTGGTTAAACTCAAGCGCATCAAATGAACAGCCAATGAGAAGAAGGGGGCGGGGCATGTCATACACTAGAGAGCATTTGATTGGTCAGAGGACTTGATGTGAAACTGAAGTATGAGGTGACGACAAACAAAAAAAAAAATCCCTGATCTATTTAGGTGGAAGAGACAAACTGCAAACGTTGCGTGTTTATATCAGATTGATATCTTCTGCATGTGAACACTGGATTTTAGATATCCTTAAGACTAACAGACTGAAACGAACAGCTAAAATGTTTTATTTTGATTTCACCTTCAACAGCTCCAGGCATTCTTTGTGTGTGTGATATGCGCTGCCTGTAACACACACCCTGCTGAATTATTGATTTATGAGTTTAATAAGTGATGTCAGTGTGTGTGTGTTTCACTTCTGCAGCCCATGAGAAAGACAGTCACCTCACATTTACACTCCATATTTCTCAGATCTGCAATCACTAAACTCAAAACATCGCATTTTACTGTGCGGTTTGAGACCGAAATATGTAAGCCTGCATGTTTCCTATGCTGGATATTATATATACAGCTGAAGTGATATATGTTTTTTCAATATTTCCCAAATGATGTTGAACAGATTCAGGAAATTCTCACAGTATTTCCTCTAATATTTTTTCTTCTGGAGAAAGTCTGATTTGTTTAATTTTGGCTATAATAAAAGCAGTTTTTAATAGTTTTTAAAGCCATTTTAAGGTCAATATTATTAGCCTCCTTAAGCAATGTTAGTTTTGGATTGTCTCCAGAACAAACCACTGTTATACAATGACTTGCCTAATTACCCTAACTTTACCCTAATTAACCTAGTTAAGCCTTTAAATGTCACTTTAAGCTGTATTGAAGAACATCCAGTCTAATATTATTTACTGTCATCATGACAAAGAGAAAATAAATCAGTTATTAGAGATGAGTTATTAAAACTATTATGATTAGAAATGTGTTAATAAAAATAAGTTAAACAGAAATTGGGGAAAAACTGTACTTCAACTGTATTTATATTTAAAGACAACCTTTTCTCTAAATATTCTGACTTTATTTCAGGAAATTCCTTCTGAAATGATTTTAGGATTTATTTAAGCTTTTTGACATTTCACAAACATGAATAATACCATTAACAACAACAGACAACAGAAAGAGAGAAAAAAACACCACAGATAGAAAATACAGATTGTGAATGTGCACACACAGGGTAGGGGAGAGCGGGGCATAAAGTAACACTTCTTGGTTTTGGTCAAATAATAAACAAAGTAATGCGATTAGACAAACCATATTTTTAAGCAATAACACACAAGCCTCTCCTACAAATGAGCACTGAAAGTATGATCGCCAGATTTATGGTTTTTGTACAGTATTGCCAAAAGTGTCAGGAGTAAAAATGTTGCTATTTACCCCACCTGCGGGGACAGCTGTACCAGACAGAGGGTTAGTTGTAACACATGCTTATAAAGGCAGATTTCACACAGTTAATTTCATTCAGTTTACTTTAAATAGTATATTACCAAACTCCTTTTTTGTTTATTTTACATATCACAGCATGTATATTTATTCATCTATTGGATAAACACTTTTGGATTTATTTGCATTATTATACACTGCATTTATTTGCATTATTAGCAATAAAATTATTTATTTCTATTAAAAAACATTTTTAATTTAAATAGTTCTCAACGTTACACTAAAAATTCAACAATTATTTTGTTGGTTTAGTTGGTGTCCAACAGTGTGTGGCTTATTTGTAACACCCTGTTACAACTAACCCCGCTGTGTGGTGTTTTCCTCAAAACTGGCCAGCAGTCACTGTGTGTTTTTACATCTTTCAAAATGGTTCCATCTTTTAGCCTAGAAGACCGTATTCACAACAATATAAGATTTCCCTAACATACTTTCACAGATTTAAAAAACTAAAATAAATAATAAATAAACACTAAAAACGATGAGGCAAAGACTACTCATAAATCCCGTAACAATATGCGATTTAAAAGGGAAACTACTAGTATTCACCTGATTCTCCGCGAATGAGTGGGCGCAGCCATTTTGAATCTTTTTGGCTCGAAACTTCCGATTTCATTCACTTCCATTCATTTTTAGAGGTTAAAAACAGCTCGTTTTGCTGCTTTATGTTGCAAACTGATCTTTTCGTATTATATTATTCTACTTTTTATGTATAGTCATGCAAACACTTGTTTGTAGAGCGAGTAGTTTGATCATTTTCTGCCGTTTATTATTCATAGTCATTTCTCCCATAGGCAACTGAATCGGAAGTTCTAAAACAATCGCAAAAACGAGCGCACTTCCGCATTGGAGAATAAGGTCAATATAATAGCGACAACAGAAGACAGACTCCTAATAGTTTGGTTTAAAGCAAGCATGCACGGATGTAATAATCAAAAATAATGGCTGATTAATGTTTAAAGGAACCTATTAAATGTAAAGTAATGAGCCAGTAAAGAAAGTGAGCAAAAAAGCTGTCATTCCATGTATGCACACACAGGCCCTATTGAGTTAACTTAAAAGTGAACTAAATTGTTGCAACTATCTTGATTGACTCTTTTTTTCAGTATTAAAATGATTATATAAGCTACATACTGTATACATACAGCCAAAGGCTAGCTTATATATAATAAATAGCTAATGAATCAAAGAAATTAGCCTTGTTTCTTTGCCTACTTTCATTTAAAATTTGGGTGGGGTGTGATAGTACACCACCTTTTTTTTCTACACTACTGGCCTTAACCCTAAGCAGATTTTGCCCAATCAGAATCAGATTTTAATTAAACATTAACAAAACAAAGAAGTTTTTTTTTAATTTGCACAGATTTGCTGTTTCACCATAAGACTAAAAATATGTGTATATATTTCAATAATATTATTAATATATTTCAATCCACGCGGACGTAAAAAAAGAAAGAGACATTCGCTAAATACTCAGGCATCTCATGTTTATTGTTTTTACTTTGAGCTCAAGTTATTACGCTGATTACATCATGTGAGATTACAAATGTTAGAGGGGAAACACATGCAAAAAAACTACAACAAAAAAAGTAGTCATCGAACATCACTGATCATCTGACATATTAAATATGCAGCAATAATATTTCAGTATTTGTATGCAAATCAATATTACAGCGTACAGTATTTTAATATTTTTAATCTCAGAGTTCCCATTCTCCTAAATCTCATCCTTATCTAATGTTCCAGGTTTTATTGTAGTGATTAATGAGTGCACATTCTCATTTATAAACCCATTAATTTGTGCAGAAATCAGTAAAACTAGAGTTCCTAGAGAAACGGAATATTAAAGGAGAAAACAGTGGGCGTGGCTTGTTTTTGCTACTGTGAGCTGATTGGATGTAGTAAAGTAGGCGTGTCATTCAGATAGATGGGAAAAAGGGTTAGGGGAGGGTTATTACAACTTAACAGACTCCTCCTCCTTACCATTTCTGTTTTACGTCAAAACTGACAGCTGGAGGGGCGTGGTTTAGCATGTTAGCCACGCCCAATACCTCAGACAGAGAATTTAACTAAAAACAAACAGTGCATTTTCAGATTTCAGTTAAAGATTACAAGGGCAAACTATTAGTGTTTGTTCTTAATGACATGCAGAGATGAACTGTTTAGCACAAAACAAGCAACGTGAGCGAAGAACAACACCGGTATGTTTAGTTTTGATTTCAGTGTGGACTTGGGAAATAATTGAACATGATTTGAAGTCTCTCAGAAAAGCTGAAGTGAAATGTTTCAGCGCTCAGTGTCGCATGAGATGTGGGTGAATGTTTTCTGATATGATGACTGAAAGAGGAATCAGCACACTTTCAGAAAAGCACTGAAAACAGGAACTGAAAACACTCGAGCATCAAAACCACAGAGAAGTAAAGCTCATTTACTGCAGTGCATTCGACAAAGACTCTCGCTTCAGGCATAATGAACTTCTCGCTGATTATATATGCAGAAAACAAGACTTAATATCTTCAGTCATGTGCAACAAAATCTCACGGCAATTCGTAACTTTTTGATTTAGTGGCTAATTCGTATAAATTCGTACGATCTAATTCGTACATTTTCGTACGATTTGCTCTTCCCCCAATGACGGTTAGGTTTAGGGGTGGGGTTAGGTGCCACGCCTCCTTTTTAAAATCGTACAATTTTGTACGAATTATCCACTAAACTGACAAAACGTAAAATACTTATGTTTTCTCGTGAGATCAGGCTGGTCATGTGGCATCTTTTTTAAAAACTAGTTTCCCACATGATTGTATCCTCTTTTTGGTTTGTCTGTTGTTTTCTCGGCTCGGCTATATTGTAAATGACACCACTAACTCAATATACCTCCAAGTTTAAAATACTTTGAAGCTATGATTTGAACTTCACTACTTTTCTTCACATTTATTAGACACATAAGGTGTATTTGCATTAAGCATCGGTATTGATACAAGGCTGAATTTTCCTCAGTATCGGATCGGAAAGTAAAACTGTGGTGTCGAACATCACTAACAGATATTATGCAAATTGGGAAACGACATTGAGCTGTATTATGTATTTCTTGATTGGTATTAATGGGCCTTAACGTCTGCATGAACCAGCTCAGACCTTTTTTCTGCATCATGATGCAGTTCCTAGAGAAACGAAGAATTAAATGAGACAACAATGGGTCTGGCTTGTGTTTCCACTGCGAGCTGATTGGATGTAGTAAAGTAGGCATTTCAATCAGAACGATGGGGAGAGTTATTACAACCTAACAGACTCCAGGGGGTCACACACCTGATGCGCCGCGCAGCGAAGCACCACGCATTTCAGATTTCTAAACATAAGCTGTGTCTCAAATGGCTCACTATGCACTCATGCACTTACACACTCAACAGCATAGTATATGTACGTAGTGTCGTCCCAAATTGGAGCACTGTTTTTTTACTAAGTGGAAATTCAAACCGTTTCCCTGATGACGTTTGACGGTTGCCAAATCAGTTAAATAAATAACCAAACTATCAAATAATACCTGCCATGAGTATAACTGCATTCACCATCGGGAGGCGCTATAATCACTCACGTAGGAGAATTTTGCTTTCACCATCCAAAATAAATCAAGTTATCCAACATGTGCGCCCGATAGCTCCGCCCCTTCCGCTACGTGAGCAAAGCTGCGGCCGTTGAGTGTGTGAAGTGTCCATCATTACACACTTCATGTTACAGGCTGAATGAGTGCATCATTAGGGTAATTAAAGTGCTCTTATTATTGTTAGAGTTTTCAGTGTGAACGCACTACTTACACTATTCATACTATAAAATGGCGTAGAATAGTGCACAAGTATGAGATTTGGGACGCAGCTAACGATTTCTATCAGGATACGCACACTGGCGCTGCAAGTCGGCGGCTGTCTGCATCACCCAGTTACGACTCAGGACACTGTTCATACTTCATATTCTGCCACAGAGCACCATCTGAATAGTTTCATTTTAAACAACATGCAAATGGATGCGTCTGGTGTGCAATAATTTTAACTGTCATGTGTGTGCCATGTCGCGGCGCATCTGGTGTGCGACCCGCTTCCTCCTGTGGTGCGTTCTTCGTACCTGGATTACTCGTTTAGCTGGATTTGGTTATTGACGATTTGACATTCGTTCTTCAAAACTCATCCGAGAGTTGTTGTCATAGCAACAGTTCTGGTAGCTCAAATCTGCTCGGGAGCAGCAGCTTATTTCATATAAACAGGGTTACATCGGCTCATTTCAAGCAAAGGTAATATTGAAATTATGTTCCCATTGCTTGTATTTTCTTACAGTAGTAACCTATAGGTAGGGCCAGACAGAATCTGCGGATGTTTTTTGCTATTTCTGCTGAGAATTTTGGTAAAAATCTGTGGAATTATTTTGGGAGTATCATAACTAAAACCTTAATATGTGAAATAAAAATAATCTCTTTTCAACTTTTATTTAATGTTTAAAATGCAAATCCAATTAGATTCATTTTATTTGGTCAACAAAGCAAGTCTCTCATATAATATCTCTACTAAAAGACAGAGAATATTACTGTACACACTGCATTGTACATAAATCAGATGAATATTTTCATATTAGTCAATAATTTTACTGTAATTGATTTAAAAACTGAATAAATATAGATTTACACACATTTACTCAAGTAAATAAACTGAATTAATGATGGGCTAGAAATCTACTGAATTCTGCGCGCACAGATTCCATGTGGGCCTAGTTATTATTAATAGAAGCACATCATTTCTCGGTTATATCAATGGGAGCTGCTGTTAATGTGCCAGTCAGGTAATCAAAAAATAGGCTGCATATTTATTTATGGGTACGTCTCGGGTGGATAAGATCAATCATTGGTTATGCAAACTTTAACTACTTTTTCTAAAATATGAATAATTTTATCTGACAGACTGGCACAAATATGCAGACATCTTCATTCTCACAACAAGTTTCTGAGTTCTCTCATCTTTCCAACAGAGTTTGTTCTTCCGAGATAATCTGGGAACATGTTCAGTGCTGCGAATACAATGTAAAAGCCTGTCCTGCTTATTCAAACTTGTCATTAACAGTGAAAAAACTAAATACTGCGGACATTTTTTGCTATATCTGCGCAGATTTATTTACACAAGTAAATAAACAGAATCAACGATGGGCTAAAAATCCATCTGGCCCTACCTATAGGTTACAAATACTGGGGAAAATGGTACAAAAACGGGGTCACGAGGGTGTTCTTTTCCCAAGAGGTTCAGAGAGAACATTAATTAATATGGACTTTTTTAGATACAAATACTTACTATTTTAAGGTAAACCGACCCAGCTTTAGTACAATTTGTGAATGATAACAGACATGGTCAATATTCTCGTTTTAAGGAATAATAATGTATGCAGTCATGCATGTGTTTTGACAGCTATGACGGTGATTTGATGCTTCGCAAAAGTTGCAGACACCTTTACTGATATCTAAATGCTTTTTTGATGCTAAATTAATTTAGACAGCAAGTCATTAAGAAACCTGAACAGGCCTAGGCTACTGTAATAAAGAAAATCTGCTGTTAAAGGTAAAACTAAATAAATTGCTAAATGTGTAAAGTTATTGTGTATCATATTTAACAAACCATTCACTATGAATTTGATGTAATTTTGCTCACATGGATAATTGAATATTAATCAGATGATGTCATTACGCTGCTGTGCCGTCAGCCAATCGTTGCATTGCTGATCATGATTATGATGATCGATAGATCTGTCCTTCACAACACACGCAGCGATCTCAGATCAGTTCATCCAGAGATTTAATCTGATTCACGAACTTGAATACAAGAGCAAACCATTGATTGCATTTAATGACATGCACAGATGAATTGTTCACCACAAAACTAGTAATGTGAGCTAACTTATTTATTTAGGTTGTAATGCCATATCAGCAGCATTGGCTATAACCACAGCAATGTGAGCTAACAAAATCAATATGGTTAATTTTTATTTCAGATGCACTTTAACTATTTATTTATTGACTTAAAGCTTAAAAACTGTTCATCTTTGACCTGTGCACTACAATGTAAGTTAATTAAACGAATAGAAAGCATGGCAAACTCTCAAACTGCGGATCTCCAGGTCTTACACAGCAGGTCATGTGACGGTTCGAACCCGTGCGATGAAGAGCGCCGCAGCTGCATCCTCAAACTCCTGCGCATCCATCGTTTCTCCATCCCGCGTCTGCGAATGAGCCTCCGCCATCGCCTGCGCCACTTTAGCCGGAGATATCTTCGCACTGGCCTGGAGGAAAAAGATTCGGTTTAGTATTATTTTAATATCATTACATATAAGCATTATTCATCTAAAATAAAAGCAGAATCTAAAAACAAACAGATCAGAAGTGTTCATCTGTGTGGACACAAATATAGTTATACTTATATACAGTTGCATCTAAATTATTCGCCCTCCTGTTCATTTTATTTTCTTTTTCAATATTTCCCAAGTGATGTTGAACAGATTCAGGAATTTCTCACAGTATTTCCTACAATATTTTTTCTTCTAGAGAAAGTCTTATTTGTATTATTTTAGCTAAAATAAAAGCAGTTTTTAATTGTTTTAAAGCCATTTTAAGGTCAATATTATTAGCCCCCTTAAGCAGTATTAGTTTTGGATTGTCTCCAGAACAAACCACTGTTATACAATGACTTGCCTAATTACCCTAACTTTACCCTAATTACCCTAGTTAAGCCTTTAAATGTCACTTTAAGCTGTATAGAAGTGTCTTGAAGAATATCTAGTCTAATATTATTTACTGTCATCATGACAAAGAGAAAATAAATCAGTTATTAGAGATGAGTTATTAACACTATTATGATTAGAAATGTGTTGAAGAAATCTGCTCTCTGTTAAACAGAAATTGGGGGTAAAATATTCAGGCGGGCGAATAATTCTGACTTCAACTGTACACCATCAAAGACTATTGATTACATAAGACATGTCCCTTGTAAAGTTTTGAATGGAGAAAAGTGGGGTCAATATGGCGATTGAAGCCCCGCCTACAAGTACAGGAGCCAATCAGCGATCGATATAGACTGAGGATTCTCTGGGGGAGGGGCTCGGACCAGCCGTGAGTTTCTGCAGATTTAGCGTGATTCGAAATAAAACTAAAGAGATGGTTGGTGCTTAGCTTTACTGTTGATTTCTAATATGAATTTTTATTGTAAGCTTGGCAAGCAGTTTTGTAGAATTTGATGTCTGCCAATTGAAATGACTTGCCTTAAAGAGACTATGATATGGTGCTTGGTATGAACTCACCTCCAGGTATCGGGCGGTGTCAGGCCCGTCTGCGGTCTCTAGCGCCTCCCTCAGGGTCTCCAGCACCGCACAGCACAGTGTCCTCTGCGCCGGCCGGTCCGGAGCGCTCGCCACTGCTGCGTACAGACACTGGGATTTGCGGATGTAGTCTGCGAACACTGCACAGGTGAGCACGGCCTGCCGGTACAGCTCAAAGGGCACGGTCTCGTGTTCACGGCACTGTAAGCGGCGCAGCAGCGGTGCTGCGGTGGAGGCCGACAGTCCACCTTCACTGCACAGACTCTGCAGCGTCTCCGTGTAGAGCCGCCCACCGACGCCACCCACACCCGCACCGCACTGAGACAGCAGATCATACGACACGCGCACGCTGCTGTTGAACGCTGATCTGATGGAGGAAACCAAATAAAACAACAGTATTTAGTAACATTTTATTTAACCCAGGCTCACTGTAAATATGTGCCCGGCACAGCGTTTTTGAGAATTGACAGATATGTACCCTGCACTAGGTTTTCTTGCAGTTTTAGTTTTCACTAATCCACTAGAGGGCGCCATGTACTTTTTTTAGAATCTCAGTTATTTCTCGTAGGTTCACCAGAGGGCGCTGTATAAATTTCTGTGCATATTAACATCCTTTCTGCTGTGCATCTGTGAGAGAAGTCGGTCGACTTGTCGTCATGTGTAATTTATCAGCTTGATATGCACTGACCCACACAAATTGTCATGATTTCGGCACAATTTCCTTGATGTGTCGTGGGGATTTGTAAACAAAAGTGCATCGTGACACAAGATTCAATCGTAACTTCACATGTAATGTGGCATAGTTCACGACAACCGATCCTGATACGCTTCATGACACCATCACAGAAAGCCTAGCATGTTTAATTTTTTTCCCGTTCTTCACGACTAGTTTCGACACTGTGCACGGCCAGGTCATCAATTCCCCTATTGCGCATGTGTTTGGACTGTGGGTGAAACCGGAGCACCCAGAGGAAACCCACACCAACACGGGGAGAACATGCAAACTCCACACAGAAATGCCAACTGGCCCAGCCAGGACTCGAACCAGTGACCTTCTTGCTGTGCGACGACAGTGGTAACCATTGAGCCACCGTGCTGTCCCTATATCTTACATTTAAATTCACAAAATTAAAAATTCAGTTTTCCTGTAAGGATATTTTGTTTTGAATTGCAATAATAAAAATAAAACTTTGGAGCAAAATTTGCTTTGCTCTGTGGAAAATAAGGATTTAATTATTGCTTCGCTGTAATTGTTGTATCACAAACCTCTGTCATATATTTGCACATTTTTTATGATGTCATAATTTTAAAGTTTACATCTTGAGCATCCGATTTTTCCTTGGTGCTGATGTGCTTTTATTTTCTCCCTTTCCCTCGCGGCAAGTTCAGGCGAGGGAGTGTTTAATAATCAGGAAAATTAAAATAAAATTAAGAAAGAATCTTAATATTAAAAAAGGAGTCATAGGTTTGATCCTATCCATATCATAATGAATGCCCTTAATGTAGCCTAGTTGTCAGCAAGCATTGTTTATTCATTCATTCATTTTCTTTTTGGCTTAGTCCCTTTATTAATCTAAAAACTTATGTTTTACACAGCGGATACCCTTCCAGCTGCAACCCATCACTGGAAAACACCCATACACATTCATACACTACAGCCAGTTTAGTTCATCAGTTCCCCTATAGCGCATGTGTTTGGACTGTGGGGGAAACCGGAGCACCCGGAGGAAACCCACACCAACACAGTGAGAACATGCAAACTCTACACAGAAATGCCAAGGCTCAAACCAGTGACCTTATTTCTGTGAGGTGATCGTGCTACCCATTGCGCCACCATGACGCTTCAGTGTTTATTGAGAGATTGAAATAAGATTAAACTAAATTGAAACTGAGAGAAGAAATATTGTTATTGCAACACTTGTGACTGCTTTGGGAAATAACGCTCGTCGTAGACGTCACAGGATGACTGGGCACATTTGTAACCCACGACAAGTCGAGATTTTATCAAGACAATATCGCAAAATCTGACATAGTGACTTTTGTAACCGACTTTGAAAATCATGTGATCTGACCATGGCTTAACATAACCGAGAGTGTCTATGAAAACCCTTTTTAGGTTTCGTTTTTTTTCTGGAACCGTCCTTTGCTGGACTCGAACGCTGATCTGCTCTGCTCCGCCTCTCAAGCGTGGCGCCATTTGCTATGAGCTACCAAGCAAACTAGTCACATCGGAAAAGCCGTCCATACGGAGGTAAGCGGTCAGCGGTATCACCCGTAGCGTTCGCGTTACACTCAAAATGCAGCCATATGTACCCGCTAGCACGTATTTCTCAGTTCTCAAAAATGTACACCAGGGCACATATTTGAGTGTGTGTGTCTAAATTTATGATCTGTGTGTATATGTGTGTGCCTGACTGTCTGTTTGAGTATGTCTAAGTGTGTGTATGTTTTTCTGTGTATATATGTGTGTTTGTATATGGCTGTGTGTGTGAGAGAGACCTCTGCGAGTGATGCTGCAGACTCAGCATCCACAGTGCTCTGCTCAGGCTCCGCTGCTCGGCTCCTCCGTCCTCCGCCTCCGCCGACAGATGCGCGAAATGTTCGGCCAGAAACCCGAGCGGGTCACCGGAGCGGCAGTCCAGCAGACGGAGCAGCGCGCCGGCCAGCAGCGCGCTCACCCCGGACCGCGACACGAACTCCTGATCCGCCTCACATCCGCTGCTGGAGCTCGAGCCGGACACCAGCACACCCGCGCGCCGCTTCTCCGACATCACCGGCGCTTCAGAAGATCGTTATTAGCATCATATCTGCGATTGATATCATCTCCAGACAGAAACAGATGCGAGTCGGTGAGGAATAAATAAACAGTGCTGTCGCTATAGACACGTGATGACGCTGCAGATCAGCTGACCGGCGTGTGTGAACGCGCAGGGGTCGCTGTGGTAAAGTCTAGAAGGGATACAGCTGCGCATATCACATCAATATAGCATCATTTTTGTGACACTAAACAGTAATTAATATTTTTACAGTACTATGAGAGTTGGCTTTGGGGATGGGATAGACGTTAATAAAAACAATTAATAGACTATTTATTAAATAATATGAAATATACTTTCTATTACTGTTTTTACAATACTGTGAGGGTTGGGATAGGGGTAGGCGTTAATTAAAAACAATTATTGTATAACTTAATACATAATATGAATAATACTTGGTATAATTTCTGTTTTTACATTACTATGAGGGTTGGGGTTAATAAAACACAACTATACGGAGTTGTTGGTAGAAGGGATACAGCTGCGGACGGAAAATAACGAGAATTATTTATATTATTTATTAATTTACACATTAAATTGTATTTTATTATCATCTACCCCAACCCTAAACCTAACCCTCACATTACTGTAAATCTAAATCAGATATTTACAGAATAAAACAAAAATTACATAAGTGTAAATCATAAATGCATGATACATTGCTTCACCATGGATCAGAACGCATCAATACATTGTATATACACTCACTGGCCACTTTATTAGGTACACCTGTTCAACTGCTCATTATCGCAAATTTGTAATTAGCCAATCACATGGCAGCAACTCAATGCATTTGGGCATGTAGACATGGTCAAGACCAGTGGTGTAGTCTTAAAAAAAAGGTGGTACTATTACCCACCCATCCCGCCCATGCTGTATTATAATTTGACCTGAACGTTTTAGCGAGACATCATTCAGTTGACTTCAAAAAACAAATTAAGATGAGAGTTAAAAAACATTTGGTATAGAGTTAAAGGAGATGCGAATACACGTAAATTAGGGATGTCTAATCAGCACAAGTGAGTATACCAAGGGTATAGGCAATTATTAATCCTCAGAAGTCGTAATACCCAAACAGCTAGTGGAAAACAGTAGGCATACCGAGTATACGTGCGTATAGCAAGGAATACACCACTGGTCAAGACGATCTGCTGCAGTTCAAAGCGAGCATCAGAATGGGGAAGAAAGGGGATTTAAGGGACTTTGAACTCAAATAAGCACTCGTTACAACCGAGGTCTCCAGAAGAGCATCTCTGAACACACAACATGTCCAACCTTTAGGCGGATGGGCTACAGCAGCAGAAGACCACACCGGGTGCCGCTTCTGTCAGCTAAGAACAGGAAACTGAGGCTACAATTCACACAGGCTCACCAAAACTGGACAATAGAAGATTGGAGAAACGTTGCCTGGTCTGATGAGTCTCCATTTCTGCTGCCACATTCGGATGCTCGGCTCACAATTTGGCCTCAACAACATGAAAGCATGGATCCATCCTGCCTTGTATCAGCGGTTCAGGCTGCTGGTGGTGGTGTAATGGTGTGGGGGAGATTTTCTTGGCACACTTTGGGTCCATTAGTACCAATTGAGCATGGTGTCAACACCACAGCCTACCGGAGTATTGTTGCTGACCATGTCCATCCCTTTATGAGCACAGTGTCTCCATCTTCTGATGGCTACTTCCAGCAGGATCTCAGACTGGTTTCTTGAATATGACAATGAGTTCACTGTACTCAAATGGCCTCCACAGTCACCAGAGCTCAATCCAATAGAGCACCTTTGGGATGTGGTGGAACGGGAGATTGGCATCATGGATGTGCATCCGACAAATCTGCAGCAACTGTGTGATGCTATCATGTCAATATGGAGCAAAATCTCTGAGGAATATTTCCAGTACCTAGTTGAATCTCTGCCACGAAGTATTAAGGCAGTTCTGAAGGTAAAAGGGGGTCCAACCCAGTACTAGTAAGTGTACCTAATAAAGTGGCCGGTGAGTGCTGTATATAAGTATGCGATTTCGGATGCCTGCTACTCTATTCCATGATGCAACGCAAGAAAATTAATGATTGGAAGTAAAGCAAGGCAACTGTTGTGGGTAGGTCACGTTATAATGACAAATATCGGATGTAGAACATCCCAATTCCATTCATACTCACATTCACACTATATAGCTTGTAATTTTCGAACAACCATATAGTAAATTCAAATGCAGCACCTACTGAGTAGTAAAGTCATTTCAGATGCAGACACCGTGTTTTTCCTCTCCAATGTGCTACTGTTGTATTGTTTGCAATTGTTTAAGAACTTCCAATTCAGTTTCTTATGGGAAAAATGACTAGGAATACTGAACGACAGAAATGGTCAAACTATTCTCTACAAGAAGTGTTCACGAGCTAATAAGTCTGACTTCAACTGTATGGTCTGTATATACCCTGAGCTCCAGTAAACCAGAAAAGAATTCAGTGTTTGCGCACACATTTGCTGAATAAAGTTGTTTCTGATTACAGAATCTCGGAGCTCCAGGAATGAAATATTCAATGCCTTCAGAGCGTTTGCAGAGCAGGAGAAACACCCTGCCGGATCTCCTCCAGGCACCCACCCTCAGGCTCACACTCTCAGGCTCCGACACACACCTGAACCAGCCCGGAGGCTCCAGATTCCCCTCCATATACAGGACCAGCTCGCTGTTTCTGGCTCCTCCAGACGGGCTTCACGACTTCCACATGGCTAACAAGAAGAAGTCACGAGAGCAGAAGAGGTGTCAGACTCACGCCGGGTGTTTGCCACCGATTTTCGTGCGCTCGAGTGTGAACACACCCTTACGGAGTGAAAAAAACCATTAAAAAGACACCTCTACAATTTAATATTCTTTCCATCACTTTTGCAAATTTAATTAGACCTGGACCGCAAAATGGGACGTCTCAACTTTGACCCATAAATAAGACAATGATATTCTCCCGCATGAAAAAAGCAACATACATTTATACCAACTACTTTAGTGTTTTTAACCATACAAACCTGAACCTGTTGTGATAGTTAAATAGTTGCTATGGCAACATAACAACTACAGTAAATGATCTGTTGGGATGATTCTACAGTTGCTATGGTAACAAAAACTATAGTAATGGATCTGTTGTGGTGATTCTATAGTTGCTATGGTAACAACAATTATAGTAATTGATCTGTTGTGGTGATTCTACAGTTGCTATGGTAACAACAACTACAGTAATTGATCTGTTGTGGTGATTCTACAGTTGCTATGGTAACAACAATTATAGTAATTGATCTGTTGTGGTGATTCTACAGTTGCTATGGTAACGCAACTACTACAGTAATTGACCTGTTGTGGTAAATCTACATTTGCTATCCACTTGTTACATCAAGCTGTATGTATCAAATGGTAATAATAAACATTTACAAAGCGATGTATTACCTTTGAAAATCAAGATCGCCACATTTATATATATATATATATATTTATATCCATACATAATATTTAATGGCCATTTTTTGTAAATTGTTTAAAATTTGGTATTTGTGATGCAGCAATCCCAGAGACTGCCGTGTACACCATGATTGTATATAAAATCCACTTGAATGTGTAATATGACTAAAAAGTCATAAACAAATATTTTCTTAATTTAAATGTGTAGCAGCTTGGACCCAGAAACAGTTTTTCATACATCGCTGATACGTCATGGCTTAAAAAGCATATGGTAAAACAACAACTATAGTAATTGATCTGTTGTGGTGATTCTACAGTTGCTATGGTAACAACAACTATAGTAATTGATCTGTTGCGGTGATTCTACAGTTGCTATGGTAACACAACAACTACAGTAATTGATCTGTTGCGGTGATTCTACAGTTGCTATGGTAACACAACAACTACAGTAATTGATCTATTGTGGTGATTCTACAGTTGCTATGGTAATACAACAACTACAGTAATTGATCTGTTGTGGTGATTCTACAGTTGCTATGGTAATACAACAACTACAGTAATTGATCTGTTGTGGTGATTCTACAGTTGCTGTGGTAACACAACAACTACAGTAATTGATTTGTTGTGGGGATTCTACAGTTGCTATGGTAACACAACAACTATGGTAATTGATCTGTTTCTGTGATTCTACAGTTGCTATGGTAACAACAACTACAGTAATTGATCTGTTGTGGTGATTCAACAGTTGCTATGATAACACAACTATACTAAACAAACAAATATCCCAATACTGTAGTTTTAACTATAGGATTTACGAAAGTCAATGTTATACTACTATACACCAGTTTACTGTAGTAAAAAACTAAAGTAGAATGCAGTATTTAACTAAAATTATAAATAAATAAAAATAAAGTGAATTGTCGATTTAATCAGACTACTAAAATGTTTGCAAAAATAATGCTTATGCAGTTGTTTTTATTACCATTTCAGCTGTTATTTTAGTACATTGTGTTAATCTATCTAAATTGAAATGGCTAAAATAAGGTTTTCACATTTTTTTAATTTAGTTTATTTATTTTTAATTTTATTTTAATAAAATCTGATTTGTTGTTTTGATCCATTTTATGGTTTTAGTTAATTACAGTCATCAACATTCGAAATGAGTTATCAAAGTTGTCCTACAACCAAAATCTATATTGAATAGCACTAATAATTTTACAATTATACACAATACAAACCTGTATTTACTTACTAGTTATTAAGTAAAGAATAATTGACTGTTGAACTATTAAACAAGTGATGCAAATAAATGTTTTTAATATGACAGCCGTATTCTTTGCCGGCAGCTAGCTCACTGCAACTCTCACATGGTCGCTTGCTGAAGCTAAGCAGGGCTGAGCCCGATCAGTACCTGGATGGGAGACCACATGGGAACACTAGGTTGCAGCCGGACGTGGTGTTAGTGAGGCCATTAGGGGTGCTCAACTTGCAGTCTGGGTGGGTTCTAACGCCCCAGTATAGTGAAGGGGACACTATACTGTCAGTGAGTGCTGTCTTTCAGATAAAATGTTAAAAAATGGGTTTAACCCTGGCATCCTGGCCAAATTCGCCCACTGGCCTCCTAACCATCCCCATATCATAATTGGCTTCATCACTCTCTCCTCTACACAAAAAAGGTGAGGTGGTTTTAAAAATGACACTAATGTGACTCCATTATGTTTGCCTTGTTTACTGTTGGTTGCTAGGTTACCAATACTACAGTGAGCTGCTCTGACAATTTAATCTAATTTGTTTTTGGGATTTTTTTGGTGGAAATTTTCTAAAGATTGTCTTCACTTTAGGCAAAAAAAAGTTGGATGAATTGACTTGCTGTTTTTATTTCACAATTTGATTTTCTCACAATTTATTTATTTATTATTTTCAAAAATGACACTGAAGACATTGTCCAGTAAATGAATAGGCATCCTTTTATTAAGCTATTGCTGCTCATTTCTTTGTGAGATTAAAATAAAACAAATCTAAATGACATTTTTAAAACAAACCCCAATTGAGAAGTTACACAAAAGAAATCTCTTCATATAAACATAAGTAAGGCTCTGTCTGTGCTGTTTCCATTTAACATTACAGACAGCCACTGCACTGTATCATGAACACAGCATTACTGCCAAAATAACAAATCACCAGAAACTGTGAGCCTGCTCTGGATGCTAGCTGCAAATAAACATCCAAACTAACTTAATTTAGCCTGCATTCAAGCAACTGAGTATCAGTTAAATTAATCCAGGATAGCTTTAAAAACCTAGCTTAAAGCCTGTTCACACCAATCATGAGAACTATAAACACATCGTAACATAAACAAAGATATCGTGCTAAAAATCAATCAGTGTTAAAGAGGTTTACACCACAACAACAGCTGATAATCGATAAAACACTGACAGCCAATCAGAATCACTGAAATATAAAGAGCTCACGCAATTTAAAGCTACAGACGACATTTTTGGAGAAGCTCTTTTAAAGGATTATTTAAGGATAATGACTATAATAGAAACAAGTGGGAAATAATGATAGAAAATAGATCCTGAAAACTAGATAATGATTAAAAAAGGGGCTCTTAGGCTGAAGTATAACAATAAAAGCACCTCAGGTATCCAGTGTGCTGTGAATTTCTCTATCTGGCTCACGGCACCAAAGCTGTTGTGAAATTCTAAGATGAGCCAAAAACCAGGGAGAACTTTCGGGTGTCTTCAAAGCAGAATCCTTTAATAAGAACTCGGCGTCACTGTGGCGTCATCGAAAGAACTCTGTCTAGTACAGCAGACGCTTCGTTTTTAGACATTTTACAGACAGTGATACCTAGAAGTGGGGACAAACCTAAACAAAGCATGCAAATGAAGTGTTGTAGAACCACACACAATCTAGCACACATGATCTAGGCCAGGGGTCGGGAACCTTTTTTCAACAAAGAGCCATTTCTGATTTTTTAGATTTTAGATTTTTTAGAGCCATTTAGATGCATGTATATCTCAAAATGCCTCTTTAAATATGCATTTGCTTCTGTATTAATAAATATAATAAACATATAGTAATATAAATATACAGGTTTAAACAAAATCTTAATTTATGTCGATGCACAACTAAAAAATAAACAAATATGAAGCATCACATGTTGAGCAAGTCCATGAATGAAGACCGTCATTTTATTGTTAACAGAGTTCTTTTTAATTTGGCTGTAAAAAATTACAATAAAGAGGGAATTGTAATTGTGTTTTCAATAGGAAAGTGATGGTTATAATTTTTTATACGGTAAAATATTATTGAAGGGAGACAGCTGGAGAGCCACATATTTTTGGTCAAAGAGCCACATGGGGCTCGAGAGCCATAGTTCCCCTCCACTGATCTAGGCAAACCATATATGATAACTTACTAACTCCTTAGGTGCATTATCGCCACCTATTGTATTTCACAAGTATGATTTCCCATTTCAGTCATTACATCATTATTATATCATAACCGTCATTTTAACATCTCTGCAGTACGTAAATAAAAATAATTGGTTAAACACGCATGACTTTATTCACGTGTCCACATACACTGCATAATTGTAGGATTAAGTGTAATGAACTAATTGAGGATCTTAATATTATCGTACATATGATCTTATATTAAAATCACTTTGTTGTAAAATATAAAAAGCAAACAATGCATCACATTAAAATGAATTACTATAGTTAATCATTTAAACAATATATAGTTTATATATTATTTTATCTTAACTGATTTTCTGATTATAAACTACTATATTTTACTAAACTGTAGCAACTGTTAGTAACACACACATACATATATATATATACATACATATACATACATATACATATACATATACATACACATATATATATATATATATATATATATATATATATATATATATATATATATATATATATATATATATAAATCATTTTTTATTAATTATTAACAGTTCATTTGTTTGTTATGCTAAATTTGTTGCAACTATAATTACAACAAATTTCCAGTACTTTATGGTTTAAAAACAATATATTGCATACTATAAATTACTATAGTATTTAATGTGGGAAATCACAGTTATAGGAAAATTAAGCTTAATAATATTAATAATAATAATAATCACTATTAAATCGCTTGAGTAAAACATTAATATTTATTATCCATTTATTACATGTAAAAAGATTTTCATAACATATAAAGATGTATTCTTGCCTATATTAACTTGCTATTATGTGCTTCATGATAAATGAATCTATTAAATAAATTAACCCTGTCCAATTAAGATCGTTCATCAATGCCAGCAACTGACTATCTCTGTCAGATAATAATGACTGATCATCTATGATGACTGATAGAACACGGTTTAGTCTATTATACCAAATGGCGATCTGAAACAACGCTCCCCGTCTCGATCGTAATATTTGTGAAATAGTAAACACTATTGTTTATTGTGTACCATATTTATTAACAATATATATAAAATTATATTGATGACGATGTCCGAGAAGACGTTAATAACATAAACATCCGTCGTAACCATATATGGTTTGCCTAGATCGTGTGTGCTGGATTGTGTGTGCCTGAAGAGTGTGTGGCTCTGCGGGCCTGCAGCTGGATATTATCGGCTTGAATAAATTGTTTGTAATGAATAAAACAAGCTGGATTGACTTAAATTGCACTAGTCGCACACTGAGGACATCTGCTGGTTACAAGAGGGAATGAAAAGCATAACCTAAAAATAGCTGGAGGGGGTGTGGTTAAGCATGTTAGCCACGCCCAATACCTCAGACAGACCTAATCTGAGAATTTAACGGGAAACAAACCAGAAGTGCATCTTCATATTTCACTTGTAAATTACCAAGCAAAACTATTTCATTTTTCTCAATGACATGCACAGATGAATTGTTTTCCAGAAAACTAGCAATGTGAGCTAACTACAATAATATGGTTAGTTTTGATTTCATGTGCACGTTGGAAAAGACTCACTTAATATTAGCTCATTTCTGAAAATAAGACTATATTTTTACTGGAAAATGCTTCTAAGAATTGTAAGATTTTTTGCATTATATTTATTGCTATCGTGCTTGGTGTGTACAGGCCTTAATCCCTTTGTTTTGTGCAGTACCCCTCTGTCCAGTGTTACGTGCCTGCGAGCTCTGTCCGCCGTGTAAGCGCATGTGCCGCAAACAGTTGTCCTGCCTGGAGAACATTTTCCCACAGAACCGGCAGTGGAAGGGCTTTTCTCCGGTGTGCACGCGTCCGTGTGTGATCAGTTTGGTGCGCTGCATGAAGCTCTTCCCACACTCCTCACAGCGGAACGGTTTGAGGCCTGTCTGCAGCCGCGGATCCTCTCCTGCATGCAGAACAAGATCATTTTAGTAACCATAAATGAAAGCTGTACTCAAGATCACCCTCAATACCAGCGGTTCTCAATCATGCTCATGCTGCTATGCAAATTTTGTATGTTTCTAGAGGCAGTTCACACAAAATGCATTTGTTCTTTCCGATGTGCTACTTTTTAAATTGTTTTTCAATAAAAACTCATTTATTTTTAAACATGTTTATTTTTGCAATCATGCAGGAATTTTTTTTGTAACATATTGACTATGGGCAATGAATTTTAAAGAGTTATCGGTTAACGTATCGGTCAAATATCGGTGCATCTTTACTAAACTGAAATTTCAAAATAGTATCGAAATGCACATTTATTTAAAGTCTGAACTATAATTCATCTAATACAGGGCTATTTAAATCACAAACTAATTGAATAGCCCTGATATAATATATCAGCCTCCAAATATACAGGGTTATCAATATCGGTCAAAAATCCTTATAAACTTAAATGTACAGCAATTTTAAAAATAGTATCAAAATAAAAGCTCATTTAAAAATCCAAGCTATAATTACCTTAATATTTATCGGCTAATATATCGGTCTCCAAATCTAAAGAGTTTTCATTTATCGGTCAAAAATCCAGGCTATAATTACCTTGATATTTATCGGCTAAAATATTGGTATAGAATCTAAAGTTATCATTTATCGGTATCGGTTTAAAATGTCAAATTATAATTACCTTGATATTTATCGGCTAATATATCGGTCTCCAAATCTAAAGATTTATCATTTATCGGTCAAAAATCCAACCTATAATTACCTTGATATTTATCAGCTAATATATCGGTCTCCAAATCTAAAGAGTTATCATTTATCGGTCAAAAATCCAAGCTATAATTACCTTGATATTTATCAGCTAATATATCGGTCTCCAAATCTAAAGAGTTTTCATTTATTGGTCAAAAATCCAGGCTATAATTACCTTGATATTTATCGGCTAAAATATTGGTATAGAATCTAAAGTTATCATTTATCGGTATCGGTTTAAAATTTCAAATTATAATTACCTTGATATTTATCGGCTAATATATCGGTCTCCAAATCTAAAGATTTATCATTTATCGGTCAAAAATCCAAACTATAATTACCTTGATATTTATCGGCTAATATATCGGTCTCCAAATCTTAAGAGTTATCAGTTATCAGTCAAAAATGCCATATCTGTGCATCTCTACCAAACTTAAATTTACAGCAATTTTTAAAAAGTATAGAAAAAAACTTATTAATAAAGTAAATCTATAATTACCTTGATATTTATCGGCTAATATATCGGCCTACAAATGCAACAAGTTATCGGTTATTGTATCGGTCAAAAACTCCATGTCCTTGCATCCCTTCTAAACATAAATTTTACGCCAATTTAAAAAATAGTATTAAAATAAAACCTAATTGAAAAATCCAAACTATAATTACCTTGATATTTACTGGCTAATATATTAGCTATCGGCCTCAAAATCTGAAGAGTTATCGGTATTGATAAAAAAATTCCTTAATAAAATATCCTTAATGAATTGAAATGTACAGCAATTTTTTAATATTATTGAAATAAAGTCTAACTTAAAAACCCAAACTATAATAACTTTGATATTTTTATATTCAAGATCACCCTCAATACCAGCGGTTCTCAATCATGCTCATGCTGCTATGCAAATTTTGTATGTTTCTAGGGGCAGTTCACACAAAATGCATTTGTTCTTTCCGATGCGCTACTTTTTAAATTGTTTTTCAATAAAAACTCATTTATTTTTAAACATGTTTATCTTTGCAATCATGCAGAAAAAAAGAATGTATAACATATTGACTATCGGCAATGAATTTTAAAGAGTTATCGGTTATCGTATCGGTCAAATATCGGTGCATCGGTCTAACTTAAAAACCCAAACTATAATAACTTTGATATTTTTCAGCTAATATATCGCCCTCAATATCTACAGGGTTATCGGTATCTGCACATCCATACTCAACTTAAATGTACTGCAATCAAAGAAAAATGTAATTCAAAATGCAAACCCATAGTAACCTTGCTGCAGACTCTGTGTGTGTGTTTTAGGCGGATGTGATGCTGAGAGTGAGAATGCATCCGATACGCTGCTGTGTCCGTGAGACTGAAGGAGATTAAAATCACAGTCATTATTCCTGTCGTCCTCCTGAACTAAAGCAGATGAAGCGCCAGAATCCTCCATCATCATAGCATACGTGTCTGGAAAGCTCTGTGCATGTGACTCGGGCTCCGCTAGACTCTGATGATGCTCGAAATCTTTCTGCGAGCTCCAAATCTGAGAGTTTCCATCATGAATGCTGAGTTTCCGGTCTACAAACTCCTCCACCTGCTCGATCTTCATCTGGAGCTCCAGACCGCTGAGTTCTTCCTCTTCTTCTTCCTCTTCTGCATGTGGAGCTGCTCGACTCGCAGGATCTTCTCGTTTAAGAGGCTGTAATTGGAGCTCCGGTGCATCAGAAATAAGAGGTTTCTCCTCTGAAACGACGTTCATCATTGGACTGGTCAACATGAGCGTCTCCTGATCGTGAGCCGTCACACCTGAGGAGAAATACATCATTAGTGTTGTCAATATTCAAGGTAAACCACAGTAAGTTTACATTTTTCATTTAAACCATGACTTCTGGCACATCTAGAATCCTCTGTACGAGTTATTATTGTATATGATGACATGAGACACCTATACCACTGTTTTGTCATTGTAAAAATAGTATTGAAATACACATTTATTTAAAAGTCTGAACTATAAATAACTTGATATTTATCATCTAATATATCAGCCGCCAAATCTACAGGGTTCTCGGTATCGGTCAAAATCCTTATAAACTTAAAATCTACAGCAATTTTAAAAATAGGATCAAAGTAAAAACTAATTTAAAAATAAAAGCTATAATTACCTTGATATTTATCGGCTAATATATCGGTCTCCAAATCTAAAGAGTTTTCATTTATCGGTCAAAAATCCAAGCTATAATTACCTTGATATTTATCAGCTAATATATCTGTCTCCAAAAAAAGTTATCATTTATCGGTCCAACCACTACTGAGATATAATCTAATGTAAAAATCCAAACTATAATTACCTTGATACTTATCAGCTAAATATCTTATCGGTCAAAAATCCTATATCAGCGCATCCCTACCAAACTTAAATGTACAGCAATTTTAAAAAAGTATAGAAAAAACTAATTTAAAAATCCAAACTATAATTACTATGACATTTGTCGACTAATATATCGGCTATCGGCCTCCAAATGTACAGAGTTATTCATTATCATTATCAGTATATCCTAACAAAACTTTAACGTACAGCAATTTTAAAAAATAGTATGAGAATAAAAATTTATTTAAAAATCCAAACTATAATTAACTTTATATTTATCGGCTAATATATCGGCTATCAGTCTCCAAATCTAAAAAGTTATCAGTTATCGGTATTGGTCAAAATCGTCATATTGGTACATCCCTACCAAACTAAGATGTACAATAATTTTTTAAAAGTATAGAGATAAAAACATATTTAAAACTCCAATCTATATTCACCTTGATATTTACCGGCAAATCTGAATAATTATCAGTAATTCGTATCCGTCAAAATGTCATATCGGTGCATCCCTATTAAACTTAAATGTACAGCAATTTTTAAAAAGTAAAGTAAAAACTTATTTAAAAATCTAAACTATAATTACCATGACATTTATCGGCTATTGGCGTCCAAATCTACGGTTATTCACTGTCATTATCAGCACATACCGACAAAACTGAGATGTACAGCAATTTTAAAATAGTATCAAAATAAAAACTGATTTTAAAACCCAAACTATAACTACCTTGATATTTATTGACTAACATATTGGCCCGCGGCCTCCAAATATAAATAGTTATCGGTATCGGTCAAAAATGTCATATCTGTGCATCCCTACCAAATTTAAATGTACAGCAACTTTTTAAAAGTATAGAAATAAAAACATATTTAAAATTTCAATCTATAATTACCTTGATATTAATCAGATAATATATCGGATATTGGCCCACAAATCTAAAGAGTTATCGGTATCGATCAAAAATGTCAAACTATAATTACCTTGAAATTTATCAGCTAATATATCGGTCTCCAAATCTTAAGAGTTATCACTTATCGGTCCAAACACTACTGACATATAAACTAAATGTAAAAATACAAACTATAATTACTTTGATACTTATCGGCTAATATAACGACTATCGGCATCCAAATCTGAAGAGTTATCGGTTATCTTATCGGTCAAAAATCTCCTATCAGTGCATCCCTACTAAACCTACATGTACAGCAATTTTTAAAAAGTATAGAAATTACTTATTTAAAAATCTAAACTATAATTACCTTGACATTTATCCGAGTTATCGGTATTAATAAAAAATTCCCTAATAAAATATCCCAAATAAATTTAAAATTGCTGCAATTAAAAAAAAGGATTAAAATAAAGTCTAACTTAAACACCCAAACTATAATAACCTTGATATTTTTCAGCTAATGTATCGCCCTCAATATCTACAGGGCTATCGATATCTGCACGTCCATACTCAACTTAAATGTACTGCAAACAAAATAAAATGTCATTCAGAATGCAAACCCATAGTAACCTTGCTGCAGACTCTGTGTGTGTGTTTTAGGCGGATGTGATGCTGAGAGTGAGAATGCGTCCGATACGCTGCTGTGTCCGTGAGACTGAAGGAGATTAAAATCACAGTCATTATTCCTGTCGTCCTCCTGAACTAAAGCAGATGAAGCCCCAGAATCCTCCATCATCATAGCATACGTGTCTGGAAAGCTCTGTGCATGTGACTCGGGCTCCGCTAGACTCTGATGATGCTCGAAATCTTTCTGCGAGCTCCAAATCTGAGAGTTTCCATCATGAATGCTGAGTTTCCGGTCTACAAACTCCTCCACCTGCTCGATCTTCATCTGGAGCTCCAGACCGCTGAGTTCTTCCTCTTCTTCTTCCTCTTCTGCATGTGGAGCTGCTCGACTCGCAGGATCTTCTCGTTTAAGAGGCTGTAATTGGAGCTCCGGTGCATCAGAAATAAGAGGTTTCTCCTCTGAAACGACGTTCATCATTGGACTGGTCAACATGAGCGTCTCCTGATCGTGAGCCGTCACACCTGAGGAGAAATACATCATTAGTGTTGTCAATATTCAAGGTAAATCACAGTAAGTTTACATTTTTCATTTAAACCACGACTGATATCTGACGACTTCTGGCATATCTAGAATCCTCTGTACGAGTTATTATTGTATATAATGACATGAGACACCTATACCACTGTTTTGTCACTGCAAATATTTAAATAAATGTTTATTTATTTAAAAAAACGATGGAAGAAATTTATTTTAATAAATGGGAAATGAGCTGCTCTGAGTATTTCAGAAACTGCTGATCTACTGGGATTTTCACGCACAACCATCTCTAGGGTTTACAGAGAATGGTCCGACAAAGAGGAAATATCCAGTGAGCGGCAGTTCTGTGGGCGCAAATGCCTTGTTGATGCCAGAGGTCAGAGGAGAATGGCCAGAATGGTTCCAGCTGATAGAAAGGCAACAGTAACTCAAATAAGCACTCGTTACAACCGAGGTCTGCAGAAGAGCATCTCTGAACACACAACACGTCCAACCTTGAGGCGGATGGGCTACAGCAGCAGAAGACCACACCGGGTGCCGCTCCTGTCAGCTAAGAACAGGAAACTGAGGCTACAATTGACACAGGCTCACCAAAACCGGACAATAGAAGATTGGAGAAACGTTGCCTGGTCTGATGAGTCTCCATTTCTGTTGCCACATTCGGATGCTCGGCTCACAATTTGGCCTCAACAACATGAAAGCATGGATCCATCCTGCCTTGTATCAGCGGTTCAGGCTGGGGGTGTAATGGTGTGGGGGAGATTTTCTTGGCACACTTTGGGTCCATTAGTACCAATTAAGCATCATATCAACACCACAGCCTACCTGAGTATTGTTGCTGACCATGTCCATCCCTTTATGAGCACAGTGTCTCCATCTTCTGATGGTTACTTCCAGCAGGATAACGCACCATGTCATAAAGCGCCAATCATCTCAGACTGGTTTCTTGAACATGACAATGAGTTCACTGTACTCAAATGGCCTCCACAGTCACCAGAGCTCAATCCAATAGAGCACCTTTGGGATGTGGTGGAACGGGAGATTGGCATCATGGATGTGCAGCCGACAAATCTGCAGCAACTGCGTGATGCTGTCATGTCAATATGGAGCAAAATCTCTGAGGAATATTTCCAGTATCTTGTTGAATCTATACCACGAAGGATTAAGGCAGTTCTTAAGGCGAAAGGGGGTCCAACCTGGTACTAGTAAGTGTACCTAATAAAGTGGCCGGTGAGTGTATGTTCATATAAGTGTGTTAATCCTCTAAGTTAAGTGTATAGTAAGTTGTGCAGACTGACCGGGGTCGGTGATGTGCACTTGTACGCCGACAGAACAGCGAGCAGCGGTCAGTCTCTCCAGCCGGCTCTCGCAGCTCCACAGGCGGCTCTTCAGGCTGCGGATCTCCTCGTTCCTCTGGCGGATCTCCATCTGCACCGCTGCCGCTTCCTCCTGCAGCAACTGCCCGATTTGCGCCGCAGCCGATTTCAGCAGCACCTCCAAGATGGAGCAGATCTGCGTCTGCAGCGAGCAGCTCATCTTACAGTGAATAAACACAGTCTCTGATTATTACAGTGGAGAAAAACACCACTTCAGCTATCATCGCAGACGGGCAACAGTGCTTCCGGTGGAGTCCGCGTAAACTTCCGCCAAAATAAAGGACACGCGAGCAGCTGAGGAGAAATTGATTTTAAATGATTATTGAGCATTTAAACAAAACACGTTTATTAAACTGTTATATATCCATTAAAATGAGTTTGGTCACCGAAGATCTTAAGGAATAGAAAGAGACAAGATTTAATTTCAAACGAGTTATTGCAAAAAGTTTTACTACAGAATTTTACATTTTTAAATGTTTCTCTTGATTGTGCCTGTTTATTTATTTAATATAGTTCCCCAAGATATTAATTTGAGCACACCAATTTTTAGACAGTTATGTTAGATTAGTTCCAGTTTTGGGTCAATAGTACAGGATAGTAGAATTCAGTAGCTTGTTGAATCTATGCCACGAAGGATTAAAACACGCTACTAGTAAGACCCTGTATTAGTAAGGTGTACCTAATAAAGTGACCGGTGAGTGTATATATGTGTATGTGTGTGTGTATGTATGTATGTATGTATGTATGTATGTATGTATGTATGTATGTATGTATATATATATATGTATATATATATATATATATATATATATATATATATATATATATATATATATATATATATATATATATATATATATATATGTGTGTGTGTGTGTGTGTGTATATATATGTGTATGTATATCTATCAAAAATTAAATACTGAATAAGAACTTATTGTTGCTGTTTTCTTTGTACTTAAAGTAAATATTTTAAATTCATAAGAAGTGATTGTTGTCTTATTCTGTGTTTTATTCACTATCAGCAAACACTAACAGTATGAAGCCACTGACACACACACACACTCACTCACTCACTCGTCTCTTCACTTCAGCAGGTGAAACCGCATCTCCTGAGGCGATCTTCAGCTAAATCTACAGGTAATTTATCATATATTTAATTACATAGAGAAGAAATGTGCATATTTTTTTGACTTTTTAAAATACAGATTTATAAAATCAAATGTTTTTATATTATTTGTTTTTAGTAATTTAATCTTAATTGATTTGTTTATTTAGACGCTATCCATGAAAGACTTATCAAAACATGACTAATATTAAATGCAACGATTAAATAAGATAAAGAAAAATAAGATAAAATAAATCTTATGAAATGATCACATAATAAATCCCATATTATATATAGTGATATATGGAGGAGAGGAATTTGATCAATACTGCTGTGCAATAAAACAATATTTGTATAATATAAAAAGTTTTTATATTTTTGTTTTTAATTAATCAAACAATCGATTATTCAGTGTATTCAGACACAATATTTAAGAAGTCGTCTCAGCGTTTGTGATCATTTATAAGTTTGTTTTGTTGACATTTTTTTACATTTTGGAGATTTGGTTAAAACTAGAGCGAGGAATGTTTGTTGAATCTTTCAGGAGGTTTTCCAGCTCTGCTGTGTTTAAAATAGAAACTCCTGTAGAGATGAAGGCATTTCAAAGCTGCTTTTGTTGTGCTGAGAGATCCTTTAACCCTTTAAACACCGCTGAGATTCAGACGTGTTCCATCGATAAGCTGCATGACAAAATATTAATGCAGTGGGTTAACTGTAATTCATCTTTTATTATGCAAATTAATACACATGAAGAGCGGTCATAGCTGTGCTTAAAAATGGCAATATTATGACCAATTTAACAACTTTTTCCTATTAGTTTAAATTTGTCATAATTATAAGCAAATCATTAAATAAAGCCAATGAAGTATTATCTTATTCTTTGCTTATCATGTGAATGTATTTTGTCACAAAAGAGATAAATAAAAAAAATATGAAGTTTTAGTAAAAAGACTAAAAATTCCAAATGCTTGAAGATCTACAAAATACATATACGATTCATTCATCTTAGATTTTCTAAATATATATGTTAGATATGCTTATTTTTATTAATTTATATTGTGGACTTGCTAATAATGCTTTTTAAAGTCTGCATGAAATGGAAGTTAACACTGCCTTTTTTCCCATATCATGATGACATATATCCCCAATTGAAACAGTCCTGATATGAGAATAAAAAGTAGAGCGGTGCATGATTTCATCCTTTGGAAACCAACTGAATCAATACAAGATGGGCGTTGCTAACAAAATTAAAAATAAATATGAAATAATGAATAAACAAAATCAGGACACACACTGATTGCTCCACACTAAAGGACTGATTACTCCACCCTAATGGACTGATAGCCCCGCCCTAAAGGACTGATAACTCCTCCCTAATGGACTTATAGCCCTGCCCTAAAGGTCTGATAGGTCCGATCTAAAGAACTGATAGCCCCGCCCTAATGGACTGATAGCCCCGCCCTGAAGGATGGATAGCTCCGCCCTAATTGACTGATAGCCCCACCCTAAATGACTGATAGCCCCACCCTAAAGAACCGATAACTACTCCCTAATCGACTGATAGCCCCGCCCTAAAGGACTGATAGCTCCACCCTAAAGGACTGATAGGTCCACCCTAAAAGACTGATAGCCCCGTCCCAAAGGACTGATAGCTCTGCCCTAATGGACGGATAGCCCCGCCCTAAAAGACTGATAACTTCACCCTGAAGTACTGATAGCCCCGCCCTAAAGGACTGATAGCCCCATCCTAAAGGACTGATAGCCCCACCCTAAAGGACCGATAGGTCCACCCTAAAAGACAGATAGCTGCATCCCTAATGGACTGATAGCTCCGCCCTAAAGGACTGATAGCACTGCCCTAAAGGACTGATAGCCCCGCCCTAATGGGCTGATAGCCCGCCCTGAAGGACTGATAGCTCCGCCCTAATGGACTGATAACCCCGCCCTAATGGACTAATAGCCCCGCCCTAAAGGCTGATAGCCCCACCCTAAGGGACCGATAACTACTCCCTAAAGGACTGATAGCCCCACCCTAAGGGACCGATAACTACTCCCTAAAGGACTGATCGACCCACCCTAAAAGACTGATAGCTCCACCCTAAAGGACTAATAGCCCCATCCTAAAAGACTAGCTCCACCCTAAGGGACCGATAACTACTCCCTAAAGGACTGATCGACCCACCCTAAAAGACTGATAGCTCCACCCTAAAGGACTAATAGCCCCATCCTAAAAGACTGATAGCTCCACCCTAAAGGACTGATAACCCCGCCCTAAAGGACTGATAGCTCCACCCTAAAGGACTGATAGCTCCGCCCTAAAGGACTGATAGCTCCACCCTAAAGGACTGACCGCCCTGCCTTACAGCACTAAAATATCCACCCTAAATGACTGATAGCTCCACCCTAAAGGCGTTCCATGTGACCAGAAGTGAAAATAATCATTTAAAGTGTGAGAGAATGTTATGGTATCCACTAAAAGTTTACAGAGCCAAATAAATTAACAAAATAATCAGATGTCCCAATTATGTGATTTCAGCATCCCGTTGTGTGATGTCGGAGCGGGCGGGTCACCTGCTGGACTGCAGTCCACTAATCAATGCCGCTGAGCAGGGGAAACTGCGTCTGGCACGGCTGCTGGTGGACGGAGGAGCGCAGGTCAACCAGAGGAACCACCGCGGAGAAACACCACTGCTGGCCGCATGCAGAGCGCTACGGGCCGGCCAGACTGCGGGATCCATGCTTAAGATCATCCAGCTCCTGCTGAGCCGCCACGCAGACCCCAACATCCAGGATAAATCAGGACGCACGGCTCTCATGTACGCCTGCATGGAGCGCGCCGGGCCGGAGGTGGCAGAGGCACTAATCACAGCAGGTGCAGATCCCAGTATGGAGGATTACTCTGGTGCATCTGCGCTGGTTTACGCAATAAACGCTCATGATCAGGACACTCTCACGGTGCTGGTCGATGCGTGCAGATCTCGAGGGCGCGATATTATCATCATCGCTACAGATTTGAGTTGCGACGGCAGTACCGTGACACGCCGCTACCTGAACGTTCCTCCATCCCCGGACAGTTCTCCCGTCTCCTGCATGTCGCCTTCAGATATTGAGCTGAAGACGAACTCTCCGAACTCTGACGGGGAAAACATCTTTAACTTCCGCGGAGGGGGGCCGGCATCTCCAGTGCTGCCCCCCAGGAGCAGAGGCCGACAGCGGCTGTGCTCGGAGCCGTGGCTCGCCATCCAGAACCTGGAGCAGCTCAGCCAGACATATGAGAAGGGCCTGAAGGAAGAGGAGGATCAGTACAAAGATCAGGGGGATCTCTTATTTAGCCAGTGTCCACCATTAGATCCTGAATCAGGAAATGGCCAGGTAACATTATTTAGGACCTCTCTTAGAGGCCATTCACACAGAACTGGTGCATCTGAAATCGAATACTTTCGTACTATATAATATGATAAAAACAGTATGTAAGCACAGTAGTATTTCCGAATTCATAAGCTGCATCTGAAATCACCTACTACTGGAGTAGCTACTACATTTGAACTTACTACATGAACTTACGAAAAGTACTGTCTATATAGTATGAGTGGATATACTATGAATTCAGACTGTTCGTTAATGCAAATTTCTAATCAGCCAATCATATGGCAGCAACTCAATTCATTTAGGCATGTAGACATTCAATTCAATTCCTCTTGATTTCTCTAGCGCTTTTACAATGTAGATTGTGTCAAAGCAGCTTCACATAGAAGATCATAGTGAATTGAAACTGTGGCAGTCCAGTTTTCAGAGTTTAAGTTCAGTTTAGTTCAGTGTGGTTAAATATTCACTGCTGAGAGTCCAAACACTGAAGAGCAAATCCATCCAAGTGCAGCTCCACAAGTCCCAAACCAAGCAAGCCAGTGGCGAGGAACAAATTTCACCAATTGACCAAAGTGAAGGACAAAAAAAACCTGGAGAGAAACCAGGCTCAGTTGGGCACGACCATTTCTCCTCTGGCCAAACATCTTGTGCAGAGATGCAGTCTAGGTGCCGGAGGCTGAAGAAATCTGGAAATCTGCAGCAACTGTATGATGCTATCATGCCAATATGGAGCAAAATCTCTGAGGAATATTTCAAGTACCTTGTTGAATCTATACCACAAAGGATTAAGGCAGTTCTGAAGGCAAAAGGGGGTCCAACCCGGTACTAGTAAGGTGTACCTATTAAAGAGGCTGGTGAGTGTTGTATGGAAGTATGTAATTTCGGATGCAGCTATAGAATTCGAAAAACAGTATGCAAAAAGTACCCGCATGACCTACTACTTCCGGCGAGAATCTGAACTTACTGAATTCAAATGTAGCACCTACTGAGTAGTAGGCGATTTCGGACGCAGCCACTGTGTTTTTCCTCTCCAACATGCTACGGTTGTATTGACCTTATTTTGTAATGCAGAAGTGCGCTAGTTTTTGCGATTGTTTTAGAACTTTCGATTCAGTTTCCTGTGGGAAAAATGACTAGAAATAATAATTGAAGTTTAGTTTTAAACTAATTTTGAGAGAATCACATGCTTATGATTGCTTGCGGCTGGTCCCGCATTATCCAATTTATGATTCACCAAGCAGATGATTCCTGAGCCACTATAAATACCGTAAGTTCCATATCACAGCCATCTTCCTTTTGAAGAATCCCCCCTTCCACCCCTGCTCCTCCTCCTTTCCTAGATGAGTGGCACGGTGGCCCAATGGTTAGCACTGTTGCCTCACAGCAAGAATGTCACTGGTTCTAATCCTTACCAAGCCAGCCGACGTTTCTGTGCAGAGTTTACACGTTCTCCCCGTGCTCACGTGGGTTTCCCCCGGGTTGCCCGGTTTCCTCCCACCATCCAAAAAACATGCAACATAAGTTAATTGACTAATCCAAATCGGCACCATAGACATGCTCCTAGTAAGTAGTTATCTCTTAAGAGAAATCACTATCTGTTCATTATCTACTACAGCAGGGGAGTTCTCCAGATCTACCCGAGCTTAAACTCCCCTCTCGCCTTGCAAACGGGAGGGAGCCCCAGGTTTGTAGACCTTAAGACTCAGGGCTCTCTCCCAGGACAGCATGCCAAACAAACTTTATGATCAATCACCAGCTAAGAGTGAACTATTAAAACAGCAGAAATGGTCAAACTACCTACTCCACAAAAAGGGTGTTCACGAGAGCTAATAATTCTGACTTCAACTGTATGTTCTGTATGTACCCTGGCATAAATACTGACACCCTCTGCCAATGCATTGATGAAATTAACAGTTGGATGTGCCAAAACTTTCTTCAGTTAAACAAAGAAAAAACTGAAGTTATTGTGTTTGAGAACAGAGATGGTGAACGCGTACCTTGGCTCTAAAGATCAAACAACAAAAAATAAGGTCAAGAATCTTGGTGTGACTCTGGAGTCAGATCTGAGTTTCAATAGTCATGTCAAAGCAGTTAGTAAATCAGCATACTATCATCTCAAACACACTGCAGGAATCAGATGCTTTGTTTCCAGTGAAGACTTGAAGAAACTTGTTGATGCTTTTATCAGCAGCAGGGTGGATTACTGTAACGGCCTCCTCACTGGCCTTCCCAAAAAGACAGTCAGGCAGTTGCAGCTCATCCAGAACGCTGCGGCCAGAATTCTGACCAGAGCCAGGAAATCAGAGCACATCACACCTGTCCTCAGGTCTCTACACTGGCTCCCAGTTACATTCAGAATAGATTTTAAAGTATTATTATTGCTCTATAAATCACTAAATGGCCTAGGACCTCAATACATTACAGATATGCTCACTGAATACAAACCTAACAGATCACTCAGATCTTTAGGATCAAATAGAATTGGAAATCCCAAGAGTTCAGTCAAAGCAGGGTGAATCGGCTTTCAGCTATTACGCCCCTCGCTGCTGGAATCAGCTTCCAGAAATGATCAGATGTGCTCCAACATTAGGCACATTCACATCAAGACTGAAAACACATCTGTTTAGCTGTGCCTTTACTGAATGAGCACTGTGCTACGGCCCACAGATCACACTATTGTGTCTTTCTTTTCTTTTTCATTGTTTTATAACCTGTTTTAACACATTTTTATCTGTTTTTAATCATATTTATCATTTATTTTTTATTACTTATTCTTGTCTTTTTTATTCCTGTTTATGTAAAGCACATTGAATTGCCACGGTGTATGAAATATGCTACAGAAATAAAACTTGCCTTGCCTTACTCCAGTAAACCAGAAAAGAATTCAGTGTTTGCGCACACATTTGCTGAATAAAGTTGTTTCTGATTACAGAATCTCGGAGCTCCAGTAATGAAATATTCAATGCCTTCAGAGCGTTTGCAGAGCAGGAGAAACACCCTGCCGGATCTCCTCCAGGCACCCACCCTCAGGCTCACACTCTCAGGCTCCGACACACACCTGAACCAGCCCGGAGGCTCCAGATTCCCCTCCATATACAGGACCAGCTCGCTGTTTCTGGCTCCTCCAGACGGGCTTCACGACTTCCACATGGCTAACAAGAAGAAGTCACGAGAGCAGAAGAGGTGTCAGACTCACGCCGGGTTTTTGCCACCGATTTCCGTGCGCTCGAGTGTACACACACCCTTACGGAGTGAACAGAACCATTAAAAAGACACCTCTACAATTTAATATTCTTTCCATCACTTTTGCAAATTTAATTAGACATAAACCGCAAAATGGGACGTCTCAACTTTGACCCATAAATAAGACTATGATATTCTCCCGCATGAAAAAAGCAACATACATTTATACTAACTACTTTAGTGTTTATAACCATACAAACCTGAACCTGTTGTGATAGTTCTATAGTTGCTATGGCAACATAACAACTACAGTAAATGATCTGTTGTGGTGATTCTACAGTTGCTATGGAAACAACAACTATAGTAATTGATCTGTTGTGGTGATTCTACAGTTGCTATGGTAACAACAACTACAGTAATTGATCTGTTGTGGTGATTCTACAGTTGCTATGGTAACACAACTATAGTAATATAAACAAATAACCCAATACTGTAGATTTCTACAACTTTAGTGTATATGGAAGTCAAAAAGGCAAATTGTACAACAGTACATCTCAGTTTACTGTAGTAAAAACTAGAGTATAATGCAGTATTTATTACTAAAATCATAAACAAATAAAAATAAAGTGAATTGTCGAATTAATCAGACTTCTCAAATTTTGTTGAAAAAACACCAAAATTATGTATATACAGTTAGGTCCGTAAATATTGACTGTCAGCTTTAATTTGAGGGTATTTGCATCCAAATCAGGTGAACGCTGTAGGAAGTACAACCGTTTGCATATGTGCCTCCCACTTGTTAAGGGACCAAAAGTAATTGGACAATTGGCTTCTCAGCTGTTTCATGGCCTGGTGTGTGTTTTTCCCTCATTAACCCAATTACAATGAGCAGATAGAAGGTCCAGAGTTCATTTCAAGTGTGCTGTTTGCATTTGGAATCTGCTACTGTCAACTCTCAAGATGAGATCCAAAGCTTTAATTTGAGGGTATTAACATCCAAATCAGGTGAGCGCTGTAGGAATTACAACAGTTTGCATATGTCCCTCCCTCTTGTTAAGGGTCCAAAAGTAATTAGGACAGAATAATGATCATAAATCAAACTTTCAATTTTTAATACTTGGTAGCAAATCCTTTGCCGTCAATTACAGCCTGTAGTCTGCAACGCATAGGCATCAGCAGACACAGGGTTTCATTCCTGGTTGTGCTCTGCCAGGCCTCTACAGCAACTGTCTTCAGTTCCTGCTTGTTCTTGGGACATTTCCCTTCAGTTGTTTCCTCAGCAAGTGTAATCCAAGCTCAATCGGATTTACATCAGGTGATTGACTTGGCCATTGCATAACATTCCATTTCTTTCCCTTCAAAAACTCTATGGTTGCTTTTGCAGTATGCTTTGGGTCATTCTCCATCTGCACTGTGAAGAGCCGTCCAATGAGTTCTGATGTATTTGGCTTAATATGAGCAGAAAATATTGCCTGAAACACTTCAGAATTCACCCTGCTGCTTTTGTCAGCATCACATCATCAAAGAATACAAGAGAACCAGTTCCATTGACAGCCATACATGCCCACGCCATGTCACTACCACCACTACGCTTCACTGCTTAGGATCATGAGCAGTTCCTTTCCTTCTCCATACTCTTCTCTTCCCATCACTGGTACAAGTTGATCTTGATCTCATCTGTTCATAGGATGTTGTTCCAGCACTGTGAAGGCTTTTTCAGATCTCTAATCTGGCCTTCCTGTTTTTGAGGCTCACCAATGGTTTACATATTGTGCTGAGCCCTCTGTATTCACTCTAGTGTAGTCTTCTCTTGATTGTTGTCTCTGACACACAAACACCAGCCTCCTGGAGCGTGTTCTTGATCTAACTGTTGTGAAGGGTAATTTCGTCACCAGGGTCATCCATCACAGTTGTTTCTGTGGTCTATTGGTGTTGCTGAGCTCAATGTTGCGTTCTGTCTTTTTAAGAATGTTCCACACAGTTGTTTTGAGCACGCATGATGTTTCTGCAATCTCTCTGATGGGTTTGTTTTGTTTTTGCAGCCTAAAGATGGCTTGCTTGATTGCTCTTTGGATCTCATCTTGAGAGTTAACAACAACAGATTCCAAATGCAAACAGAACACTTGGAATGAACTCTGGACCTTCTATCTGCTCATTGTAATTGGGTTAATGAGGGAAACTGTTGTAATTCCTACAGTGTTCACCTGATTTGGATGTAAATACCCTTAAATTAAAGCTGACAGTCTGCAGTTGAAGCACATCTTGATAATTTTGAATCTATTGTGTTGGTGTATAGAGACAAACATGTTAGATTTGAATGTGTAGATGTCCGAATAGTTATGGACCTGACTGTATGTACATTTCAGCTGTTTATTTTAGGACATTATGTTAAACTAAATTAAATAGCTAGTTTCTTTATTTCTATTCAAATTTGATTTGTTGTTGTGGTCATCCGTTTTTTGCTTGTAGTTAACTTCAGTCATCAGCATTTGAAGCAAGTTATCAAAGTTGTCCGACAACCAAAATGCATATTAAATAACCCATCATTTTACAATTACATACTATACAAATATGTACTTATAAGTTATTATGTAAATAATAATCGACTGCTGAATTATTAAACAAGAGATGAACAAACATTTCACAATAAAAGTTTTTTGCTTGAGGTGATTTTGAAAATTATACTCACATGACTCCATTATGCTTGCCTTGTTTACTGTTGGTTGCTAGGTTACCAATACTACAGTGAGCTCCTCTAAACATTTAAATCTAATTAGCGTTTATTTGCGAGATTCCAAAAAAAAATGCTGATGTTTTGATTTCACGATTTGATTCTCGCAATATTTTTTTCCCAAAATGACACTGAAGACATTGTACAGTAAATGAATAGGCATCCTTTTATTAAGCTATTGCTGCTCATTTCTTTGTGAGATTAAAATAAAACAAATCTAAAATGACATTTTTAAAACGAACCCCAATTGAGAAGTTACACAAAAGAAATCTCTTCATATAAACATAAGTAAGGCTCTGTCTGTGCTGTTTCCATTAAACATTACAGGCAACCACTGCACTGTATCATGAACACAGCATTACTGCCAAAATAACAAATCACCAGAAACTGTGAGCCTGGATGCTAGCTGCAAATAAACATCCAAACTAACTTAATTTAGCCTGCATTCAAGCAACTGAGTAATAGTTAAATTAATCCAGGATATCTTTAAAAACCTAGCTTAAAGCCTGTTCACACCAATCATGAGAACTATAAACACATCGTAACATAAACAAAGATATCGTGCTAAAAATCAATCAGTGTTAAAGAGGTTTACACCACAACAACAGCTGATAATCGATAAAACACTGACAGCCAATCAGAATCACTGAAATATAAAGAGCTCACGCAATTTAAAGCTACAGACGACATTTTTGGAGAAGCTCTTTTAAAGGATTATTTAAGGATAATGACTATAATAGAAACAAGTGGGAAATAATGATAGAAAATAGATACTGAAAACTAGATAATGATTAAAAAAGGGGCTCTCAGGCTGAAGTATAACAATAAAAGCACCTCAGGTATCCAGTGCTAGGTTCGGTGTTGTTGTGTTTCCTCCTTTGAAAATGCAAAAATGATTTGTTTATATTTCACTGCACTAGCTACGTTCACATCCACCGATTTTCATGCTCATTTTGGATATGATGGAAACACCAAGATGCGCATGAATGTTGAAAATGCTCATAAAAACATGCGCATAACTGAATAAACTTTTTATTCCATAAGAAAAGATTAGCAAAACTATGATGGAAACACTTTCACCGAACGAATTCCAGTGTGTGCATTAAAAAAGGTCATGTGATTGTGGTATAAGAGATCATGTGATGATTAAAATGTGTGTGAATGGACGAACCAGCAGGCTGAACACACTGTAGAACATCTGAAATGTTGTTTCAGTATTAATGCAATTATATTATTAATGACCTCCAGAATCAAGAGCGTCTGCGCTGCGAGCCCTCATACGCCACCATGCCTTTATTGCGTGTCGACATACTGCCATCTGGAGGCACAAGTCATTTATTAAATAAGGAAAAGATTCACGCAGCTTCTCCGACCGCAGCAAATTGTATTTTTACTGTTGATATTTGGCGCCAGTTAATCAGGAAGTGACGATTTTGTTCTCTTTGACTACTGGATGGAAACGCTGCGGATTTGCACGTTTTAAATGCAATATTCCTGTTTTGCGCATAAATTTAACTCATCTTTGGATGGAAGCTACTCACTGCGATTGCTGCTTTCACTGTTTGAATAGATTCTTTCACGAAATTTCACGCCTCGCTGGACTGACTTGAACTGTGCTAGTCGCACACTGTGGACATCTGCTGGTTACAAGACAGAATGAAAAGCATAACCTAAAAATAGCTGGAGGGGGCGTGGTTAAGCATGTTAGCCACACCCAATACCTCAAACAGATCTTCATACCTCGCTTAAATGATCTAAGATGATTTGACAGATCCTGGCTCTTTTAATCTTGATAACTGATCTCTGGATAATTTGGTTCTTCAAACAAGTTCGTGAATCAGATTAAATGTCTGGATGAGGTCATAAATACATGTTCTATTAACTCCAGACATCAACTAATCCAATATAAAGGAGTACATCGGCTTTATTATTCTAGGGTTAAACTAAAGAAATTCTACCCCTCCATTTCCTCTAAATAAAACAAATGTGAATCTGACATCTTTTTTGGTCATGCCCAATACTTTGAGTTTTGGAGCGAAATTTTCAACTTCTACTCTGAGGCTTATTCTTGTGAGCTTGCCCCTGATCCAGCAATCGCTGTTTTTGGTTGGTCTGACTCACTTCGTGGGTTTAGTCATCAAATTATAAAAGCTGTTCAATATAATATGGTGTTAGCTAAACAAAATTATTCTTTATTTATAGAAAAAGCCATCAAAACCACTTTTTAAATCCTGGCTTTTAGAATTCTCTACCACTTTACATTTAGAGAGGCTCAGACACAATCTTTCTGATAACATTGCCGGCTTTGAAGCCACCTGGAAACCCTTTTTTAATTATTTATCAAATGCCCAGGATAACAGTTTAAAGGTATAACCCTTTTATCATCTACAAGATCGCCATAATCGCCTGCGCCCACTGGCCTAGATATAAATGTGTAACATTGTTGACCCATGTATAATATTGGAGGAACTGGTGTAATAATGGTTTAAAATCTTTTTTTCTTTCCCCCGTTGCTTCTGTTTTGTCTTTATAATCGTTGTTGCTCTCTGTATCACTCTATGTTGCTATAAGAAAATAAAAATATAATATTAAAAAAATTAACTGATCTGAGATCGCTGCGTGTGTTGTGAAGGACAGATCTATCGATCCTCAAAATCATGATCAGCAATGCAACGATTGGCTGACGGCACAGCAGCGTAATGACATCATCTGATTAATATTCAATTATCCATGCGAGCTAAATTACATCAAATTAGCAGTAAACGGTTTATTAAATATGATTCGCAGTAACTTTACACATTTGTTGTGAGCTGCAGGCTTTACACTTCCATGTGTCGAGAGTATTCAGCAGTTTATTTAGTTTTACAGTTAGAGCGGCTTTTCTTTATTATAGTAGACTAGGCCTATTCAAGTTTCTTAATTAGAGAACAAACTGCATCAAAAAAGTATTCTGATATTGTTCACGGCTGTTGCCTGTCTGCGTTTGTGCTTGAGTGTGTGTCATGACGTCACTCACTGTTTGTTTCCTAGAGTCCGCCTGCGGCGAGTTGCGCTCATTGAAAATTGCCTATAAATAAGGACCAACATTGAGCGGAGAGAGGAGACTTCACAGCCAGCCATCAAGCTTTATTTTCTTTAATTTACTGTTTTGTTTCCCTTAAGTCTTACTTTGATCTGCGTTGTTAATTGTTGGGTTGTTTAGTCTTTGGTTAGTGTTGTATATTTGTTGGAAAACGTGCAACCCAGGCTCATTCTGAGATAGTAGTCCTTGGGACGTTTCTGGAGACCGCGAAATACGTAGCCGGGGGTACGTACGGCTGCATTTCATTTTTTTAATCGAACGCTGCGGGGCGGTGTGACGCCGTTCCCTTTGGCGCTTGCCGGCCGGCCAGCCGGCCGCTCGCCTCGGTGTGGAGGGCTTTCCCGCTGCAACCAGTTTGTCCGGTTAGCTCTTCGTGTACTCTGGCGGACTCGAGGCGCAGAGAGGGGCTGACCACGACGACGACCGGGTTCGAGTCCGGGGAAGAGCGGTTCCAGAAATCAGGTAAGAAAACAAAAACAAAATCCAAGAAATGAAGCGAACAAGTTCGTCACAGGGTGAGAATGTGGTCAAAATCCGAAAACGTGGTAAAATCAGACGAGGGCTTTTCTTTTTCTGGACGGCTTTTGTGAATCGTCGTTGGTTGGGTTTAGGGACGGAGGAGGGTGGGTCAGCCGATTGGCCGGATGCACGGTCAATCATTCTGTCATCCTGGCAATCAGGCGGAAGTTCGTTCGACAGAGGCCTCTAGCGGGTTTATGCGAGAACGGTGCGGGACAGTGGCCTCTCGCGGACTCGCGAAAACAAAAACTGCAAAAATACGTACCTCCCGGGAAACGTCCCCGGGACTACGTTCTCAGAATGAGCCTGGGTTGCAACCATGAGTTTTTGATTCTTTATTCATTCTTTTTTAGTTGTTACACATGATTAATTTGATTGTTTTGGTTGTAATAAATGTATTAATTTAGACCTCTTAGTTCGTGTGTACTCTTTATGTTGCGTTCCCTTTAAGGATGCTTTCTTCTGTATTGATTAAACAAAAGAGTTCGTAACATATTGACAAAGGTGTCTGCAACTACGGCAAAGCACCGTCATATTATCTGTCAAAACATGTACGACTGCATAAATTATTATTATTTTATAAAAACAAACAAAACTGTTGAATATTGTGCATGTCTATTGTCATACACAAATTGTAAAGCTGGGTCGGTACCTTAAAATAGAACGAGTTTGTATCTAAAAAGTCAATAATAATTGTTCTCTTTGATCACCTTGGGGAAAACCGGGCCAGTTTGTACTTTTATTTTGGAGTGCAGATTGCATAATTTTATTTATTTATATATATATATATATTTATATAATTATTATTTTTTTTTATGTATGTAAACATTAGGGGTGTAAACCTACATTGGTCTCACGGTTTGGTTCGGTTATGATTATCATGCCATCGATTGGGTTCAATTCGATATCATGGTGCATTGACGATGCTTTCCATACATAATTAGATTTTTTCCTCACAACACAATAATTTTTTTTTAGTAAAATCTATAAATATATTAATATTTATATACTATTTGTAATTCAATTTTGTCTTTTAATACAAGCAGTCGGATAATTGAACTGTACCTTTAATATGACCTGCTCAAAGTAAACACTCTTTCTAAATGCATCAAACAAAACTCCAACACATGTACAGAAGACAGAAAGTAGTAGGAGCGTTTTATTTACTCGTCTCCTTCGCCATAGTATTCCACTGTGACATTGTGCATAGGAGATAAATGACGTCAGTTTGTAATAACTGGTTATGATCTATTACTGAACCGATATTGAATTGTCCCCATCTGCATCGCGGTGCAAAAAAGAAACAATTAATTTTTACACCCCTAATAAACAAATACTATTAATTCTTTAATATTAAATATATATATATTTTTTTTAAATATTTTTATTTTACTATTTTCCCAAGTGTATATAACCTATGGGTTACTACTGTAAGAAAACATCAGCATTCGGTACATACTTAAAGTATTACCTTTGCTTGAAATGAGCCGATCTAATCCTGTTTATATTAATAAGCTGCTGCCCTTGAGCAGATTTTAGCTACCAGAACTGTTGCCATCACAACAACTCTCAGATGAGTTTTGAAGAACGAAATGATCCTGGAGCGTGTCAAATCATCAATAACCAAATCAAGCTAATTGAGTGATCCATGTATGAAGAACGGAGCCCTGATCTGAGAATTTAGCTGAAAACAAACAGGAAGTGCATCTTCATATTTCAATTGAAGATTACAAAGGCAAACTATTTAGTTTTCCTCAATGACATGCACAGATGAATTGATCGCCCCAAAACTAGCAATGTGCGCTAACAACATCAATATGGTTAGTGTTGATTTCATGTGGACTTTAAGAAAAAGACTATATATTATCATTTCTGTAAATAAAACTGTATTTTCACTAGAAATGCTTTTTGATTTAAGAATTTTAAGATTTTTGGCATTATTTTAGTTATCTTGCTTGGTGTGAAAAGGCCTTAATCCCTTAGTTTTGTGCAGTACCCCTCAGGCCATCAGTCCAGTGTTACGTCCCTGTGGGCCAGCTCTGTCCGCCATGTAAGCGCATGTGCCGCAGACAGTTGTCCTGCCTGGAGAACATCTTCCCACAGAGCCGGCAGTGGAAGGGCTTTTCTCCGGTGTGCACGCGTCCGTGTGTGATCAGTCTGGTGCGCTGCGTGAAGCTCTTCCCACACTCCTCACAGCGGTACGGCTTGAGGCCCGTCTGCAGCCGCGGATCCTCTCCTGCATGCAGAACAAGATCATTTTAGTAAACCAAAAATCAAACATACTAAATAACAAATTACCTTAAAACTTATGACTAATATATCAGCTATCGGCATCCATAATTAAAGGGATATCGGTGATCGCATCTGTCAAAAATTCCACATCTGTACATCCCGTCTAAACTTAATTGTAGAGCAATTAAAAAAAATAGTACCAAAATAAAAATGTATTTAAAATCGAAACTATAATTATCTTGATATTTATCAGCTAATATATCTGAAGAGTTATCAGTTATCGCTATCAGTCAATGTCATATCGGTACATATTTACTAAATATAAATGTACAGTAATTTAAAAAAAACAGTATTAAAAAAAAAATCTTGATATTTATCTGCTAATATATTGAATATCTGCCTCCAAATATAACAGGTTATCGGCTAAAGCATCGGTCAAAAATTCCATATCGGTAAATCCCTAATAACATAAAATGTACAGCAATTTTAAAAATAGTTTCAAAATAAAAAACTTAAACGTCCAAACTATAAAAACCTTGATATTTATCGGCTAATATATCAGTCTCTAAATCTAGAGTTATCGTATCGGTCAAAAATTCCATATCGGTGCATCCCTACTAAACTTAAATGTACAGCCATTTTTAAAATAGTTTGAAAATAAGATTTAAAATACAAGCTTTAAATTACCTTGATATTTATCGGCTAATATATTGGCTACTTGCCTCCAAATCTAAAGAGTAATCAGTTATCGGTAACGGTCAAAAATGTCATATCGGTGCATCCCTACCAAACTGAAATGTAGAGCAATTTTTTAAGAATAAAAACTAATTAAAAAAAAAAAAAAACAATAATTATCTTGATATTTATCGGCTAATATATCAGCCTCCAAATCTAAAGAGGTATCGGTTATTGTATCGGTCAAAAATTCCATATCGGTGCATCCCTACCAAACTTAAAATAGTATCAAAATAAAAACCGAATTAAAAATACAAGCTTTAATTATCTTGATATTTATCAGCTAATATATTGGCTATTAGCCTTCAAATTTAAAGAGATATCATTTATCGGTATTAGTAAAAAAACATATTGGTGTATCCCTACCAAACTAAAATGCAAAGCAATTTTTAAATAATAAATCTAATTTAAAAATCCAAACTCTATTTACCTTGATATTTATTGGCTAATAAATCAGTCTCTAAATCTAAAAATTTATTGGTTATCTTATCAGTCAAAAATCCATATCGGTGCATCCCTATTAAACTTAAATGCACAGCCATTTTTAAAATAGGATCAAAATAAAAACTGATTTAAAAATACAAGCTATCATTATCTTGATATTTTTGGCTAATATATCATCTATTGGCCTTCAAATCTAAAGAGTTTTAATTTATCGGTATCGGTCAAAAATGGCATATCGGCACATCCCTTCTAAACTTAAATCAAAAGAAATTTTAAAAGTAGTATCAAAACTGATATAAAAATCCAAACTATAATTACCTTGATATTTATTGACTAATATATCGGCTATCAGCTTCCAAATCTAAAGAGTTATTAGTTATCGGTATTGGTCAAAAACTGTCATATCGGTACACCCCTACCAAACTTAGATGTACAATAATTTTTAAAAAGTATAGAGATAAAAACATATTTAAAAATCTAATCTATAATCACCTTGATATTTAAAGGCTAATATATCGGCATCCAAATCTAGTCATCAGTTATCGGTATCAGTCAAAAATGTCATATCGGTACATCCCTACTTAACTTAAATATACAGCAAATTTTAAAAGTATAGAAAAAAAACTTATTTAAAAATCCAAACTATAATTACCATGACATTTATCGGGTATTGGCTTCCAAATCTACAGTTATTCATTGTCATTATCAGCACATACCAACAAAACTTAGATGTCCAGCAATTTTAAAATAGTATAAAAATAAAAAAACTGATTTAAAAAGCCAAACTATAATTAACTTGATATTTATTGACTAATATATTGGCTATCGGCCTCCAAATTTAAAGAATTATCAGTTATCGGTATCGGTCAAAAATATCATATCTGTGCATCCCTACTAAATTTCAAATGTACAATTTTTAAAAAGTATAAAGATAAAAACAGATTTAAAAATCAAATCTATATTTACCTTGATATTTATCGGCTTCCAAATCTAAAGGGTTATCGGTTATCTTAATGGTAAAAAATCCATATCGGTGCATTTCTTCAAACTAAAATACACAGTGATTAAAAAATAAACAAATAAAAACTAACTGAAAAAATACAAACCATAAAAACCATGACATTTACCGGTTAAGACAACATCTATTGGCAAACAAATCTAAAGCGTTATCGGTTATCTTATCAGTCACAAATCTATATCAGTTCATCCCGATTAAGCTTAAAATGTACAGCAATTGTTTTTAAATTGAAAAAAAATTATAATAATAACTTAAAAGTCCAAACTATAATAATATTTATATTTATTTCCAAATCTAAAGAGTTATCAGTATCCGTAAAAAATGTCATATCGATTCATCCCTACTAAACTTAAATGTATAGCAATTTTAAAAAAAATCTAATGAGTTTTTATGTCAGTAGTTTTTTTAACTTGCTGTACAACACCATTTAGTTGGGATGCACCGATATGTAATTTTTGATATATACGATAACTCTTTAGATTTGGAGACCAATATATTAGCTGATAAATATCAAAGTAATTATAGTTTGGATATATATAAAAAATTCCATATTGGTTCATCCCTACTAAACTTAAATATTCAGCATTTTTAAGTATAAAAAAAGATATCAAGTATAAAAAACCTTAAAAATCCAAACTATGATTACCTTGCTATTTATTCACTAATATATCAGCATCAAAATCTGAAGAGTTATTGGTATCGAAAAAAAAATCCCTAATAAAATATCCCAAATAAACTGAAATGTACAGCAATTTAAAAAATAACATTCAAATGAAAACCTATTTAAGAATCCAAACTATAATTACCTTAATATTTATCGGCTAAGATATTGACTATCGCCACTCAAATCTGAAGTGTTATCAGTCAAAAATGTCATATCGGTGCATCCCTACTAAATTAAAATGTACATCAAAATAAAATATAATTACAAAATCCAAACTATTATTACCTTGTAATTTATTGGCTAATATATCGGCTATGAACTTTCAAATCTAAAGAGATATCGGTTTTCGTGTCGATTAAAAAAATCCATATCGATGCATCTTTACTAAACTCTAATGTACAGCAATTTTTTTTTTTAAATGTAACTAAAAACCCTAACCCTAACCCAAAAATCCAAACTATAATAACCTTGATTGATATTTATTGGCTAAAATATCGGTCTCCAAATCAAAAGAGTTATCGCAATGGTCAAAAATTCCATATCAGAGCATCCCTACTAAACTTAAAATGTACAGCAAATTAAATAAATATCATCAAAGTAAAAATTTATTAAACAATCCAAACTATAATTACCTTGAAACTTATCTCCAAAACTACCTCCAAATCTGAAGAGTACTCCGTATCGGTCAAAATTTCCTTATCGGTGCATCACTACTAAAATTCAATGAAGAGCGGTTATGAACAATACTAATGAAGTAATAGTATTGAAATAAAAACTAATTTAAGAATCCAAACTACAAAACTTTGATATATATCGGCTAATATATCGGCCTCTAAATCTAAAGAGTTATCGGTATAAATCAAAAATTCCACATCGATGCATCTCTACTAAATTGAAATGTACAGCAATTTAAGAAATAGTATCAAAATAAAAACTTAAAAATCCAAACTATAATTACCTTCACATTTTTCATCTAATATATCGGCCTCCAAATCGAATTATCTCATTATCATAACCATAAAAAATTCCATATTGGTGCATCCTTACCAAAATTAAATGTACAACAATTTAAAAAAATTACAATTAAAAACTAACTTAAAAATTCTAACAATAATTATCTTCATATTTATAGACTAATATATCGGCTATCCGCCTCCAAATCTACAGGGTTATCGTATTGGCACATACAGCAATTTAAAATATAGAAACAAAATAAAATGTAATTCAGAATGCAAACCCATAGTAACCTTGCTGCAGACTCTGTGTGTGTGTTTTAGGCGGATGTGATGCTGAGAGTGAGAATGCGTCCGATACGCTGCTGTGTCCGTGAGACTGAAGGAGATTAAAATCACAGTCATTATTCCTGTCGTCCTCCTGAACTAAAGCAGATGAAGCCCCAGAATCCTCCATCATCATAGCATACGTGTCTGGAAAGCTCTGTGCATGTGACTCGGGCTCCGCTAGACTCTGATGATGCTCGAAATCTTTCTGCGAGCTCCAAATCTGAGAGTTTCCATCATGAATGCTGAGTTTCCGGTCTACAAACTCCTCCACCTGCTCGATCTTCATCTGGAGCTCCAGACCGCTGAGTTCTTCCTCTTCTTCTTCCTCCTCTGCATGTGGAGCTGCTCGACTCGCAGGATCTTCTCGTTTAAGAGGCTGTAATTGGAGCTCCGGTGCATGAGAAATAAGAGGTTTCTCCTCTGAAACGACGTTCATCATTGGACTGGTCAACATGAGCGTCTCCTGATCGTGAGCCGTCACACCTGAGGAGAAATACATCATTAGTGTTGTCAATATTCAAGGTAAATCACAGTAAGTTTACATTTTTCATTTAAACCACGACTGATATCTGACGACTTCTGGCATATCTAGAATCTTCTGTACGAGTTATTATTGTATATGATGACATGAGACACCAATACCACTGTTTTGTCATTGTAAATATTTAAATAAATGTTTATTTAATTTAAAAACATGATGGATGAAATTTGTTTTATTAAATGGGAATCGAGCTGCTCTGAGTATTTCAGAAACTGCTGATCTACTGGGATTTTCACGCACAACCATCTCTAGGGTATACAGAGAATGGTCCGACAAAGAGGAAATATCCAGTGAGCGGCAGTTCTGTGGGCGCAAATGCCTTGTTGATGCCAGAGGTCAGAGGAGAATGGCCAGACTGGTTCCAGCTGATAGAAAGGCAACAGTAACTCAAATAAGCACTCGTTACAACCGAGGTCTGCAGAAGAGCATCTCTGAACACACAACACGTCCAACCTTGAGGCGGATGAGCTACAGCAGCAGAAGACCACACCGGGTGCCGCTCCTGTCAGCTAAGAACAGGAAACTGAGGCTACAATTCACACAGGCTCACCAAAACTGGACAATAGAAGATTGGAGAAACGTTGCCTGGTCTGATGAGTCTCCATTTCTGCTGCCACATTCGGATGCTCGGCTCACAATTTGGCCTCAACAACATGAAAGCATGGATCCATCCTGCCTTGTATCAGCAGTTCAGGCTGGTGGTGGTGGTGTAATGGTGTGGGGGAGATTTTCTTTGGGTCCATTAGTACCAATTGAGCATGGTGTCAACGCCACAGCCTACCTGAGTATTGTTGCTGACCATGTCCATCCCTTTATGAGCACAGTGTCTCCATCTACTGATGGCTACTTCCAGCAGGATAACGCACCATGTCATAAAGCGTGAATCATCTCAGACTGGTTTCTTGAACATGCCAATGAGTTCACTGTACTCAAATGGCCTCCACAGTCACCAGAGCTCAATCCAATAGAGCACCTTTGGGATGTGGTGGAACGGGAGATTGGCATCATGGATGTGCAGCCGACAAATCTGCAGCAACTGTGTGATGCTATCATGTCAATATGGAGCAAAATCTCTGAGGAATATTTCCAGTATCTTGTTGAATCTATGCCACCAAGGATTAAGGCAGTTCTTAAGGCGAAAGGGGGTCCAACCTGGTACAAGTAAGGGTACCCAATAAAGTGGCCGGTGAGTGTATATTCATATAAGTGTGTTAATCCTCTAAGTTAAGTGTAGAGTAAGTTATGCAGACTGACCGGGGTCGGTGATGTGCACCTGTACGCCGACAGAACAGCGAGCAGCGGTCAGTCTCTCCAGCCGGCTCTCGCAGCTCCACAGGCGGCTCTTCAGGCTGCGGATCTCCTCGTTCCTGCGGCGGATCTCCATCTGCACCGCGGCCGCGTCCTCCTGGAGCAGCTGCCCGATCTGCGCCGCCGCCGCCTTCAGCAGCACCTCCAAGATGGAGCAGATCTGCGTCTGCAGCGAGCAGCTCATCTTACAGTGAATAAACACAGTCTCTGATTATTACAGTGGAGAAAAACACCACTTCAGCTATCATCGCACACGGGCAACAGTGCTTCCGGTGGAGTCCGCGTAAACTTCCGCCAAAATAAAGGACACGCGAGCAGCTGAGGAGAAATTAATGTATATTGCGGAGAAATTAATCATTTAGTTATGATTGTTAAATAAGCATTTAAAGAAAACAGTTTTATTATACAGTTATATACAATAAGAGTTTGGTCACTGTACATCTTTAGGAATAAAAATATATTACATTTAAGTTCAAAAGTAATCGCAAACTACAAAATGTGAACTATATTGAACAGTTGTATGTTTCTCTTGAGGTGACGCAGTGGTGCAGTAGGTAGTGCTGTTGCCTCACAGCAAGAAGGTCGCTGGTTCGAGCCTCGGCTGGGTCAGTTGGCGTTTCTGTGTGGAGTTTGTATGTTCTCCCTGCGTTCACGTTGGGTTTCCACAGTCCAAAGGGGAATTGAGTAGGCTAAATTGTGTATGTGTGTGTTTTCCAGTGATGGGTTGCAGCTGGAAGGGCATCCACTGCGTAAAGCATATGCTGGATGAGTTGGCGGTTCATTCCGCTGTGGCGACCCAATTTTTAATAAAGGGACTAAGCCAAAAAAAAAATTTCCTGTTTGTTAACATTTTATTCAACATTTTCCATTAACTTTTGGACTGTGATCTTCAGCTTGTTGTTAGGTTAGTTGCAGTTTTGTGTTTGTTACTACTGCACAAATATGCTTGTATGTGAATAAATATGTATAACAATATGAATTTAATAGAGATCTGTGCGGCATGTATATATATATATATATATCCCATGTATTTGCATCAAAATCCCATGTGTATGATTAGAATACAAACCAATTCTCAATCTATTTATATTTCCACCTCATTAACTCTTTAATAGTTAAAGAAATAAAAAATATATAGATTTCTATTCTTCCCATTTTGTTCTGTTTACGTTTTATTTGTTTGTTTATGTAATACTTTAATTTAAGAATCTTAATATTAAGTGTTTGCAAGTACTGAGCATCAAACTAATGATCTTAAAATGACAATAAAATTGTACATATGCAAGACTATTATTGGACAGAGTACTACATATTGAGCATCTAAATATTGTCTTCATTTCTACTTATGTATTACTTTACATATTAGTAATGGTGTTAGTTTGAGCACCTATACATTATTTTATTAGCATATTTATTTTTCTATTAACATCACCATGTACAAGCTTCTTTTGAATCTTTTTGTATATTATAGTTGGTTTATTATAATTTATTTGTTTAGTATTGGACAGTATCAATCGAGCATCTCTTTAGTACGTTTCATTTAAGTTACATTTATTATTGGGTTACTTTTTGGTCAATATAGTACTGTAGTTAATGTAAGTCTATTTATTCATTTTCATCCGCTTATCCGGGGTCGGGTTGTGGGGGCAGCAGTCTCAGGAGAGAACCCCAGAGACTTCCCTCTCCCCAGACACTTCCTCCAGCTCCTCTGGGGGGATCCCGAAGCGTTCCCAGGTCAGCCTGGAGACATAGTCCCTACAGCAAGTCCTGGGTTTTCCCTGAGGCCTCCTCAATGTGGGACATGCCTGGAACACCTCTCTAGCCAAGCGTCCAGGAGACATCTGAAACAGATGTCCGAGCCACCTCAGCTGACTTCTCTGGATGTGGAGGAGCAGCGGCTCTACTCCGAGCTCCTCACCCTATCTATAAGGTTGCGCCCTGCCACCCTGTGAAGGAAACTCATTTCAGCTGCTTGTATCTGAGATGTTGTCCTTTCGGTTATGACCCAAAGCTCATGACCATAGGTGAGAGTAGGAACATAGATTGACTGCTAAATCGAAAGCTTTGCCTTTCAGCCCAGCTCCTTCTTTTCCACAATGGGCCGGTACATCGATCACATTACTGCTGCCGCTGCACCGATCCGCCTGTCAATCTCACGCCCTATCTTTCCCTCACTCCTGAACAAAACCCCAAGATACTTGGACTCCTCCACCTGGGGTAAAGACTTTCCTCCAACCTGGAGATGGCAAACCCCCTTTTTCCAGTGGAGCACCATGGCCTCGGAATTGGAGGTGCTGATTCTCATCCCAGCCGCGTCACACTCTGCAGCAAACTGTCCCGGTGCATGCTGAAGGTTTGTTCAGGCTTGTCCTGATGGCTTTATCAAACATGGACCTTAATGCAAGTCTAAATTAAGTTTAATCTTAAAGCATTAACTTATCTACACACACCAAATGTTAAAAGACCACACAGCAATGTAGTCACATCAATAAAATACCAACCAGAACCCAGAAAAACATGACAGAATTGACTCTCCATCAGAAACTCATGAGTTTATTGTCACTCGCAGAACGAGGCTCCCAATATTAAATAATTCATACAAACAAAAGCAGTGGAAAACAGCGTTTTATAGCACACATTTAATATGTTCAATGAAAAATGTATATAGAAATTAAATGCATTTTATGCGACTGTTAATATAAAATATGAATAAGAAAGTAAACTATTGACCATCTACCTTAAAAAAATGAAAGAAATAAATAAAAGTAAATATTTACAATAAAGTTCCATTAGTTCATATTAGTTAATGTATTTACTACAGATTAAATGCCCAAAAAATCTAATCATGTCAATATTTACTCAATTTTATTTGTTTTTTCAATGTTAAAACCAATAGTCATACTTTTTCCTCACTATGATTACCAAAGTTTACTAACTTTAACCATTTTTCAGCACATCATTTATGATAAAACATGTTTATAATCACTTGAGGATGAATAAATGATGAGTAAACTTTGATTTTTGGTTTATCTACTCCATCATTAATTAACAATCCGTTTATGGCATTTAATATTCATAGACTATTGGTCTGTTGACTGCTTCATTCTGATTGGATGATGAGTCCCTTACAATGTTCATCAGCCAATCAAAATTAAGCATTCAACACCTTTATATTATAACTAATGACAACTAATGAAAGCTTATTGTAAAGTGTTGTGGAAATGTATTTTATGTGACCATTAACAGATAAAAACCAAATAAATAATCAACAGGCCATCTACTCAAACTGAAGGCAGAATCTTCAAATGTAAAGCAGAATTACTCATATATCATGTACAGCTGATGTGAGCAAATGTAACAGACGCTTGATCTGTGCTGGTTCATCATTAATCGAGAAATGAACATAGATCAATTCTGAAGTTTTCCAAATGCATCGCAATTCTGTATTTAATCGATTCTGAGCTTATTTTTACGTACAAATGGCACTGTGTGCTTTATAAACAGCTGCAGTGCTCTTAAAAGTAGGTCTAGAACGCCATCTGCTGTTAATACTGGCTTAGAGAGCTCTTTAAAATGGTCCTAGAGCACCATCTGCTGTTAAAACTGGCTTAGAGAGCTCTTAAAAATGGTCCTAGAGCACCATCTGCTGTTAAAACTGGCTTAGAGAGCTCTTAAAAATGGTCCTAGAGCACCATCTGCTGTTAAAAGCCAGAATAAAATGCTATCTGCTTTTAAAAAAGGTCTAGAGTGCCATCTGCTGTTCAAAAAATATATAGAGCTGCATCTGATGTTAATAAAGATCTAGTCCTTCTGCCATTAAAATTCGCCTTAGAGCGCCATCTGCTGTTAAAAAAACATCACAGGGCATCATCGCATGTTAAAAACAGTCTAGAGTGTCATTTGGTGAAAAAAAAAAACAGTCTAAGGCAGTGTTTCCCAACCCTGTTCCTGAAGGCACACCAACGGTACACATTTTCAAGCTCTCCCTAATCCAACACACCTGAATCAACTCACCAGAACATTAGAAGAGACTCTAAAACCTGAAGTGAATGGGTGAGATAAGGGAGACATCCAAAATATGTTCTGTTGGTGTGCCTCCAGGAACAGGGTTGGGAAACACTGGTCTAGAGCACCATCTGCTGTTACAAACTGTCCTAGAGCGCCGTCTGCTGATTCTAGAGCGCCATCTGGTGTACAAAATCAGCATACAGGGTCATCTGCTGTAAAAAAAAAACATCCTTGAGCAATTTCTGCTGGTAAAAATTGTACTAGAGCACTATCTGCTTTTAAGAGAACAGCTACAGCGCCATCTGCTGTGAAAAAAACATCCTAGAGCGCAATCTGTGTTACAAATTCACATCTAGAGCACCATTTGCTTAAAAAAAAAAACAGCTTACAGTGCCATCTGCTGTTAACAAAACAGTCTAGAGCAGGGGTGCAGCTCCAGCAGACCAAACGCACCTGTATTTAATGACCAAATGCTTCTTTAGATCCTACTTATTTGGTTTAGTTGTGTTTGATCAGGGTTTGAGCTGAACTCTGCAGGAAGGTAGGTCTCCAGGAGCATCATCTGCTGTGAAAAAAAAGTCCTAGAGCGCCATCTGCTGTTAAAAACCAGCTTATAGTGCCACCAGCTGTTAAAAACAAGCCTAGAGCGCATCTGCCGTTTAAAAACAAGCCTAGAGCGCATCTGCTGTTTAAAAACAAGCCTAGAGCACCATCTGCTGTTACAAAAACTGCCTAGTGCGCCATTTGCTGTTACAAAAACTGCCTAGAGCGCCATCTGCTGTTTAAAAACAAGCCTAGAGCGCCATCTGCTGTAAAAAACTAGCCTAGAACGCCATCTGCTGTTACAAAAACTGCCTAGTGCGCCATTTGCTGTTACAAAAATGCCTAGAGCGCCATCTGCTGTTTAAAAACAAGCCTAGAACGCCATCTGCTGTTACAAAAACTGCCTAGAGCGCCATCTGCTGTTTAAAAACTAGCCTAGAACGCCATCTGCTGTTACAAAAACTGCCTAGAGCGCCATCTGCTGTTTAAAAACAAGCCTAGAGCGCCATCTGCTGTTAAAAACTAGCCTAGAACGCCATCTGCTGTTACAAAAACTGCCTAGTGCGCCATTTGCTGTTACAAAAATGCCTAGAGCGCCATCTGCTGTTTAAAAACAAGCCTAGAGCGCCATCTGCTGTTACAAAAACTGCCTAGAGCGCCATCTGCTGTTAAAAACAAGCCTAGAGCGCCATCTGCTGTTACAAAAACTGCCTAGAGCGCCATCTGCTGTTAAAAACAAGCCTAGAGCGCCATCTGCTGTTACAAAAACTGCCTAGAGCGCCATCTGCTGTTTAAAAACAAGCCTAGAGCGCCATCTGCTGTTAAAAACTAGCCTAGAACGCCATCTGCTGTTACAAAAACTGCCTAGTGCGCCATTTGCTGTTACAAAAATGCCTAGAGCGCCATCTGCTGTTTAAAAACAAGCCTAGAGCGCCATCTGCTGTTACAAAAACTGCCTAGAGCGCCATCTGCTGTTAAAAACAAGCCTAGAGCGCCATCTGCTGTTAAAAACAAGCCTAGAGCGCCATCTGCTGTTAAAAACAAGCCTAGAGCACCATCTGCTGTTAAAAACAAGCCTAGAGCACCATTTACTGTTTAAAACTAAGCTCAGAATTATTTCAAGAGAGAATCACAATGCATTAAAATGAACCCCGAATCGAAATGCATGGATTATTTTACGGCCCCAGCTCTATTCCAGCAAGATCACCAGTACACATAGGCCTCCTCCTCCGTGTGGCTGCGCTGGTGAAGCTTCAGCGAGTTCAGATGCGAGTAGGATTTTCCGCACTCTTCGCAGCTGTAGGGTTTCTCTCCGGTGTGCGAGCGCTGATGCGAGATCAGGTGAGAGTTGCAGTAAAAGCGTTTGCCGCACTGAGGACAGGTGTACGGTCTCTCCCCGGTGTGGATCCGCTGGTGGATCTTCAGGTAAAATCTCGTGGTGAAGGTTTTTCCGCATTGAGGACATCGTGAGCTTCTCTCCGGGTTTGCATCTCTGTGATCTGAGCCTGAGGGAAGCATGTGGTTTAATCCTCGCTGGGAGATTTCGGCAAGTCTGAAAGCTTCCTCGATATTGTGTTGTGCGTTGGGATCGTGCCGCTGGTTTGGTGAAACACCGGCGGCGAATCGTTCTCCGGTTTCCAGAGGAGATGTGTTTAAACTCTGGGTTTCGGAGTTGACGATGTATTCCTCTGACACCGGAGAATTCCACATCCCACTGGGCTTCATTTTATTTGACAGGAGGAAATCATTACCTGAGGATTTGTGTGGAGAGAATTGAGAGTTAATGAAGATTTAAGGGTCAGCTCGCACAAAAATTCCTTTCACTTGTTCTCAAGTGGTTCTAAAGCTGTACGAGTTTCTTTTATTTTCTGTTGAACACAAAAGAAGATATTTTGAAGAATGTTGTAAACCGGTGGTCAGTTAATAAAGGTTAAAGGGTCAGTTCACCCAAAATTAAAACGCACTCTTCATTTACTTGCACTCAAGTGGTTGTAAAGCTGCACAAGTTTCTTTTTTTTTTCTGTTGAACACAAAGGAAGATGTTTTGAAGAATGTTGGAACCTGGTAGCTACTGATAATGGCATCCATGGTAGGAAAATGAATACTATGGGAATTAATGAGTTTCTAACACTCTTCAAAATTTCTTTTGTATCGATGGAGTGCTTTACAGATTATTCTGGCTTTTATAACCAATGCAACAGAGTTGACCAGAACGCAGACACACACACACTAAATGTATTTTTTAATATTAAAATCAAATAACAATAATAAAAAATGACGTTTCAAGCTAAATGTGTTTTTAACTTGGTTCAATAAACGCAAAAAATTAAATTAGACTTAATTATTTGATGATAAATAAAGCTGAATGTATAATTCAGGAGGCGAAGACAGTCAAAAAAAGACTATAGTGGAGATTTTAAGTTAATATTTCATGACAAAACGTCCCTAAATACACATACAAACATTATTTATAGAGATAGCTTGATAAAATTTGCATTATTATTGAAAACTGTTTCATTAAAGCTTTTGTTTTTGAAATAAATAAAATTCTTGGAGATGCAAAATGTAGCCGCAATTCTAGAATCAGCCACAAATATTTGAATGATTTAAAATGGCCTGATTAGTTGAACTAGTACTGATATAAAGTCTAATCCCTCACCTTCTCTAGCTGCTCCAGTGCCAAAACTGTCCTGATCTTCCACCTCTGGACCGAGCGGACAAAGAGCAGGAGAAACTGCGATAAAAACAACGAGTGGAATTATTATTAGTATGAATATATTATTAATATTAGTATGACAGAGAACAGACTCAGAGCTGGGGGGGATTACTGTTTACAAATTACATCACAAAATATGCAGTCAGTAACATAATGTCTCTCAGATATCTTACACATTTACGCTAATGTAATCTGACTACTTTTGGATTACATTTAGATTACTTTTGTGCTAACCCTTATTTGATGTCAAAAGCATGTTGAAGCAGGATTATCTTCTACTATTTTGACAGGTATTTGACAACATCTTCATATAAGCAATAAGATGCTCAACAGCTTACTTTTAAAGTGCAATGGGGGACAGTTATTATAGAAGCAACAGGTTTATTATAAAACCCATAAAAAAGTAACCTATAAGTAATCTAATTATGATTATTTAAAAGTAGTTCACTCTAATTAATCTTATTAAATTACATTTGATCCGTTACTACACCCAGCTCTGAATATGAATGCGTATAAGAACATTCAGTTGGAAAATTATAAATCTAGTCTAGCCTTATAAAGTCTAGTATCTGAAGTGCTATCATCATTTCTAATAATGTTTAGTGCTATTTACTTGGGCCGCCGTCCCACTGTTCATCCTCCATGTGCTCCTCTTTGATCCGAACGGATTTGATTCCATCTTCCTGCTTTTGGGGGAACTGCAAGAAACACACCATCGGTCAATGATTCTAGAACAGCAATATTTAATGTTTTTTAAAGGAGTCTCTTCAGCTCAACAAACCATAATTTATCTGATCCAGAATATAGCAAAAACTGTAAAAAGTCTATTGTTTTTGCTGTTTTCTATTTAATATATATTTTTTTTTATTAAATGTAATGATTTTTTAGCATCATTACTTCAGTCACGTGATACTCCAAAAATCACTATAATACACATTTGATCACATATAATCATCTCCCGAGTTATTTAATTAACATGTGATACTCCGGAAATCACTATAATACACATTTGATCACATATAATCATCTCCCGAGTTATTTAATTAACATGTGATACTCCGGAAATCACTATAATACACATTTGATCACATATAATCATCTCCCGAGTTATTTAATTAACATGTGATACTCCGGAAATCACTATAATACACATTTGATCACATATAATCATCTCCCGAGTTATTTAATTAACATGTGATACTCCGGAAATCACTATAATACACATTTGATCACATATAATAATCTCCCGAGTTATTTAATTAACATGTGATACTCCGGAAATCACTTTAATACACATTTGATCACATATAATCATCTCCCGAGTTATTTAATTAACATGTGATACTCCGGAAATCACTATAATACACATTTGATCACATATAATCATCTCCCGAGTTATTTAATTAACATGTGATACTCCGGAAATCACTATAATACACATTTGATCACATATAATCATCTCCCGAGTTATTTAATTAACATGTGATACTCCGGAAATCACTATAATACACATTTGATCACATATAATCATCTCCCGAGTTATTTAATTAACATGTGATACTCCGGAAATCACTATAATACACATTTGATCACATATAATCATCTCCCGAGTTATTTAATTAACATGTGATACTCCGGAAATCACTATAATACACATTTGATCACATATAATCATCTCCCGAGTTATTTAATTAACATGTGATACTCCGGAAATCACTATAATACACATTTGATCACATATAATCATCTCCCGAGTTATTTAATTAACATGTGATACTCCGGAAATCACTATAATACACATTTGATCACATATAATCATCTCCCGAGTTATTTAATTAACATGTGATACTCCGGAAATCACTATAATACACATTTGATCACATATAATCATCTCCCGAGTTATTTAATTAACATGTGATACTCCGGAAATCACTATAATACACATTTGATCACATATAATCATCTCCCGAGTTATTTAATTAACATGTGATACTCCGGAAATCACTTTAATACACATTTGATCACATATAATCATCTCCTGTTATTTAATTAACATGTGATACTCCAGAAATCACTTTAATACACATTTGATCACATATAATCATCTCCTGTTATTTAATTAACATGTGATACTCCAGAAATCACTATAATACACATTTGATCACATATAATCCTCTCCCGAGTTATTTAATTAACATGTGATACTCCAGAAATCACTATAATACACATTTGATCACATATAATCCTCTCCCGAGTTATTTAATTAACATGTGATACTCCAGAAATCACTATAATACACATTTGATCACATATAATCATCTCCTGAGTTATTTAATTAACATGTGATACTCCAGAAATCACTATAATACACATTTGATCACATATAATCCTCTCCCGAGTTATTTAATTAACATGTGATACTCCAGAAATCACTATAATACACATTTGATCACATATAATCATCTCCTGTTATTTAATTAACATGTGATACTCCAGAAATCACTATAATACACATTTGATCACATATAATCATCTCCTGTTATTTAATTAACATGTGATACTCCAGAAATCACTATAATACACATTTGATCACATATAATCATCTCCTGAGTTATTTAATTAACATGTGATACTCCGGAAATCACTATAATACACATTTGATCACATATAATCCTCTCCCGAGTTATTTAATTAACATGTGATACTCCAGAAATCACTATAATACACATTTGATCACATATAATCATCTCCTGAGTTATTTAATTAACATGTGATACTCCAAAAATCACTATAATACACATTTGATCACATATAATCATCTCCCGAGTTATTTAATTAACATGTGATACTCCAAAAATCACTATAATACACATTTGATCACATATAATCATCTCCCGAGTTATTTAATTAACATGTGATACTCCAAAAATCACTATAATACACATTTGATCACATATAATCATCTCCCGAGTTATTTAATTAACATGTGATACTCCGGAAATCACTATAATACACATTTGATCACATATAATCCTCTCCCGAGTTATTTAATTAACATGTGATACTCCGGAAATCACTATAATACACATTTGATCACATATAATCATCTCCCGAGTTATTTAATTAACATGTGATACTCCAAAAATCACTATAATACACATTTGATCACATATAATCATCTCCTGAGTTATTTAATTAACATGTGATACTCCGGAAATCACTATAATACACATTTGATCACATATAATCATCTCCCGAGTTAATTAACGTGATACTTCTGAAATCAGTATAATATGCTGATTTATTGTTCAAGAATCATTAAATATTATCATCATCAATAATCAACAATTGTGTCATTATTTTTAGGATTCTTTGATGAATAGAAAGATCAGCATTCATCTGAAGTTTATTGACGTGTTATTGTCATATCAGCAGCTTTTGGCTATATTCTTGTCAAAACTTGTGCTAAATATTCAATATATGATTTGCAATCATCACTGTTTCTTAATCATTCATTGTAGAAAAAAATATACAAATAACAACACTGATAAAAAAAAGTCAAAACATTTTATGCCATTCAAAAGTCACTTTTTTGTTTAAATATTAATAGAAATGTATATTTTTATGCAATATTGATGCTTTCAATTGTTCGAAAGTAATGATAAAGTCATGTATAATGTCACAAATGATGTAAGATAAATGCTGTTCTTCTGAACTTCCTATTTATTAAAGAAAGCTAAACATTTCTACTTATGTTTTCATCAAAATGATAATAAAATATTTCTGGATAATCTAATCAGCATACTAGAATGATGTCTGAAGGACCATGGGGCTGGTGTTTGATGCTAAAATTTTGCTTATAAACAACAGGAATAAATTACATTTTAAAATATATTGAAATGGGTGACACGGTTAGCACTGTGGCCTCACAACAAGAAGGTCGCTGGTTCAAGTCCCGGCTGGGTCACTTGTCATTTCTATGTGGAGTTTGCATGTTCTCCCTGTGTTGGCGTGGGTTTCCCCCACAGTCCAAACACATGCGCTATAGGGGAATTGATGAACTACACTGACCGTAGTGTATGAGTGTGTGTGAATGAGTGTATATGGGTGATTCCCAGTACTGGGTTGTGGCTGGAAGGGCATCGGCTGTGTAAAATATATGCTGGAAAGCTGGTGTTTCATTCCCCTGATAAATAAAGGAACTAAACCGAAGGAAAATGAATGAATTAAAATAGAAAACAGCTATTTTAAATAATAAAGATATTTCAGAATGTCACAGTTTTTGCTGTAATTTGAATCAAATGAAAGCAGAGTTGGTGAGCAAAAGAGATAAAAAAAAAGTCCCCCAATGTTCGAAAACCCTTCACCAGTAGATTATTCTGACGAATACATATTCAATAATGACAATAAAAACTGCTTACATGCTGTGGGAATGTCTGTGCTGAGGGATCATCCACATGTGTATTTGCCTGCGCGTCTCCATCATGATTTTCATTAAGCTTTACAAGGTTGAGGTTTACATCTGATGAGGCAAAAAAAGTGAGAGGAAATAAAACATTATTATAAAACGGATCAACAGTTTTTTCTGCCGTCTCCTCATACTTCAGTTTCTCAAATCTTCTGACCAATCAAACACTCTATAGTGTCTGACATGCCCCACCCCTTCTTCTCATTGGTTCATTTGATATTCATTCAACTAAAGCCATTCAAAACATTCAGGTCACATGACTAAAGCCATTAGAAACACCAGGGTCACATGACTATAGCAATTCAAAACACCGAGGTCACATGAATAAAGCCATTAGAAATACCCAGGTCACATGACTATAGCGATTCGAAACACCCAAGTCACATGAATAAAGCCATTTGAAACACCCAGGTCACATGATTAAGGCGATTTGAAACACCCAGGTCACATGACTAAAGCGATTCGAAACACCCAGGTCACATGACTATAGAGATTCGAAACACCCAGGTCAAGTGAATAAAGTAATTCAAAACACCCAGGTCATGTGACTAAAGCGATTCAAAAACACCCAGGTCACGTGACTAAAGCGATTCGAAACACCCAGGTCATGGGACTTAAGCAATTCAAAACACCCAAGTCACATGACTAAATTGATTCAAAACACCCAGGTCATGTGACTAAAGCGATTCAAAACACCCAGGTCAAATGAATTAAGCGATTCGAAACACCCAGGTCATGGGACTAAAGCTATTCAAAACACCCAAGTCACATCACTAAAGTGATTCAAAAACACCCAGGTCACGTGACTAAAGCGATTCGAAAACACCCAGGTCACATGACTAAAGCGATTCGAAACACCCAGGTCACGTGAATAAAGCGATTCAAAACACCCAGGTCATGGGACTGAAGCGATTCGAAACACCCAAGTCACATGACTAAATTGATTCAAAACACCCAGGTCACGTGACTAAAGCGATTCGAAACATCCAGGTCAACTGAATTAAGCAATTCGAAACACTCAGGTAACGTGACTAAACTGATTCCATACACCCAGGTAATGTGACTAAAGCAATTCGAAACACCCAGGACATGTGACTAAAGCGATTCGAAACACCCAGATCATGTGACTAAAGCCATTCTAAACACCCAGGTCACGTGACTAAAGTGATTTGAAACACCATTCACATGACTAAAGCGATTCAAAACACCCAGGTCACGTGACTAAAGTGATTTGAAACACCATTCACATGACTAAAGCGATTCAAAACTCTCAGATTATGTGACTAATGCGATTTGAAACACCCAGGTCATGTGACTAAAGTGATTCGAAACACACAGGGTTGACATGGTCGAAAAAATACAATACATCTTATGCAGCCTAGTGGACCGCGAGTGTACAATGTCCCGCAAATGTCCCGAGTTTAAATCCAGACTTGTACAAACAGTCTGAAATTGTGACGATGTATTTTAATCATGTTAATTTTTATGACCAAAACAAGACATATTTATTCACAAAGTGTTAATTTGGATGTCAGACCAATGTTAAAACAAAACACGTTACAAGAACAGAGCATTTAAAAACTAATATATAGCTACAGCTGGATTAGAACCCATTGGCTCCGCATCCTAGTCAGGAACTCACTAAGTCACCTACCTCAATTTAGGGTATAAATCCCTAATTAGTATAACTGTAAAAAAATGACCACTAGATGTCACTGTAGAGATGGGTTTCAAAGTGTTTCTAAGCTTCGACACGTTTGCTTCGACTGTTTCAGTGTTTCATAAAGCTGCGCTCTGTCCATTGCTAGCTAGTAGTAGGTCATTCAGGTACTTCTCAAGTACTGTTTTTCGAATACTAAGAATTCGAACACTACTTGGCTCGAAAACTGTTTTTAGCATAATATATAGTATGAAAGTATGCGATTTCGTACAAAGCAAATGTCCCACCCACTCTTCGTGTTTCAGTTGAGATTATGACAAACATCGACAGTGTTGCCAGATGTAGCTGACTGTTTCCAGGGGGGGGTTCAAAACCGCCCAATCTGGCAACACTGGACATCAAATAAAAAAAAAATACACATTTCAAAGCATTTCGCGGGAGCTTAAAAATTGGGCGTGGTTACAACTTACGGTTCACGCTATTGGTTAAACCGCAGCGGGGCCTTCCCTACGTCATCAGCGAAAGGAAGTCATATTAGCGGAAGAGAAAAAGCTATTGTATTATGATTACAAAGACAAATAGCACATGAAACAGCATCACGTTGACTTTAATTACTAAGGTATTAAAGATTACCTCTGTGTACGCTGTTGTTGACCTGTATTCCCACGGAGCGCAGATTGGCTTGGTTCTGGCGGACCGACCGCAGCTCGCTCTCGGTGAACTGGAGCTTCAGCAGCAGACTCTGGACCTCCATCTGCCGGCGACTCATCTCCTGCTCCACCGCCCGGCTCATCTCCAGCAGCGCGCATTTGGCGAAGCGCTCGATGATCGACGCCAGCTGCGCCTGGATATCAGCAGATGTGGACATTTTAGTCGCTTAAATGTCGGTGGAGGTCGTGTTTTGTCGATGAGAGGTCTGGGTGTTTTCCAGAGAAGCTCCGCGCGGCGTTTTCCTTTCTTTCAGCCGAGCCTGTGAATAGTCGAGCATGCATCAATAGTGTTTACACAAACCAAACAAAACACTTGGCCATTTCCTACTGATGTACGTCACCGCTAGAGGGACCAATAACAGACGGCGCTGGGTCTGTGTAGTACCGTAAACACTACTATTGAAGCGCATTTAAATACAAAATAACACACAAAATGGACTTTGCTTCAAAATATGAATGAATAACAAATTTCACAATATTCAAGTTATTCTTTAATGCAGAAGAGCGATTGTTTCAGAACTTTCGATTCAGCTGCCTGTGGGAGAAATGACTAGGAATAATAAAACGGCCCGTACTTGCTCTACAAACAATTGTATTCATGACTAACGACGTTAAAAGTAGAATAATGTAATCAGAAAATATAAATTTGCAACATCAAGCAGCATAATGAGCTGTTTTAACGCCTAAAAATCAATGTACGTGAACGACACCGGAAGTCTCGAGCCAAAAAGATTCCAACGGCTTCTCCCGCTTGTTTGAGAAGATCAAGGTGAATGAACTACACATAACAGTTACTGATTTATATTACTGAAACAGTTAAAATAATGTTCAGCGATGTTTTTAGGTGTGTTTAAGACGAATTAAAGTGATACTTACTCTGAACGTTTTTTAATTAAAGAAAAAACACATCGTGGATAGGTAACCATAGCAACAGGACGACCGGTATTTACCACAGTAAGTTTAGGCTATTTATTTCTGATTTGCGAGTTTCATATCACAATACAGATTCCTTTGTTGTTTATTATAGACGTTCTGTGAATGTTTCATCAACTTACATGATGAAATCCTGCACATTTGTGAAATTTTTTCCACACAATGTTGAATTTTGTTGACTTCCGCTTCATATGTCAGTCCCATAATGATGAAATGGCTAAAAATGAAGTGTAAAGTAATGTTTATGGGATCTCTAACTTGTGAATCAACAATTTAATGTAAGAGTTTTGCTACAAAGTAAAAATATTTATTGAAAAATCAGGGTTATTCTATCAAATATTTATTTCTTACCTCTTCTGAAGGTAAACATTTGCATTTTGTTGCCTAAAATTTTATATAAACCTGTCAGAAAGGTAATTTTTCCCATCGTTAATGCATTTAAAAAGCTCTAAATTACATTTCAAATTTGGAAGAAATGCCACAAGTATTACAGTAAAAAACAAACATTATTTTATGCAAACACACAATCATAAATCATAAGAAACTGAGAATTTTCAAGTGGTCTCCATTAAATTTTCCATATATTATTCGCCCTCCTGTGAAATTGTAATTATTTTCCAAGTAATTCCCAAAATATTGTTCCAAATTCTAAATAAGAGTAAAAACAGTCACACATACACGCATTAATATAACAAAAACACTAATTTATTGAAAAGGAATGCATAATGTGTCTTGGAAGTATACAGTGATTAAAATACATTTGTCTATACAGATTTGTCTTATACGTACATCTGCTGTTTCCTGAGTTGTGCTTTTTACATTTCTTTGAATTGCCATATATAATGAAGCATATAATGATCAGAACAGTCCCATAATGATGAAATGGTTAAAAATGTAAAGTAATATTTATGTGATTGCTGATTTGTAAACCAACAATTTAATGTAAGAGTTTTGTTGTGGGCTACAAAGTAAAAATATTTAAGAAGATACACAGCTAGGCATGGGCCGGTTTAAGATTCTGGCGGTATGATAACCTTGGATAAAATATATCACGGTTTCACGATTTCGTGGTATTGTGATTACAGCTCTAAAATATGTAATTATTTTTAAATATTTGGGTAAAAAAACAACTCTTTCCCCATCTGAACACAATATATTTTATTTTGAGAAGTAATTAAGATATTTTGGAGCAGTAAACATGTCAGGCTAAAATAATGAAAATAAATCATTGACTTCTGCTGTCTTCATTAAATTCAAAAACACAGATTTCTTTACAATTTAAAACGACATCTTTGGATATTTTTTCTGCTGGAGATACTGTTGTCCTAAAAAAAAAGTAAATAAATAAATCGTACGTATATCGTAGGCGATATGACAAAAATTTTCCATATTGAACGATATACGATATATTTTTTGATATGAGTTGTTAATGCTTCCAGATTTAAAAGAGTACCCCAACAATGACTGAAGCCACATAAATTAGAGGGTCCATTAAATTGCATAATATACTTTCAGCCAATAAATTTTCAGGGGCTGAAAATTCGGTACATCTCTAATATCGACACGCTTTTTAAATCCCATTGTTGCACATTTCTGCTGTGTGATTGGCTCTTATAAAGATTATTATAGAGTAAAAACTGCATTGCTTATCATTGTTATTGACATAAATTTTATCGTGACTCGATTTAATATCGTTTATCAGTCCAGCCCTATACTGTAAGAATGGTATAGCAGAAAATTTTGTCGGTTTTAAAACCTTGACTTTTCCATACCGCAGTATACCTTGAAAACGGTTATCGTCTCATACACAGCTATAAGGGAAAATAATGAGAGCACCTGAAAATTGTCCGCTTCTCTGAATTTACTGTATTTAGGTTATTGGGTGTGGGTCCAGGGGGGAAAATATTCTATAAAGGGCTGATAAGGTCTTTTTCCATGCTCAATATTCTGAGCATGAAAAAAAAAAAACGTTTTTTTCCCATAAAATTACAGCCAGAAAGATTTATAAGTATTTTCATTATAAATACTTTCAAATATCTGGGTTATTCTATCAAGTATTAATTTCTTATCTCTTCTGAAGTTAAATTATTTGCATTTTGTTGCCTAAAATTGTATATAAACCTGTCTGAAAAGTCACTTCATCCATTATTAATGCATTTTAAAAAGCTCTGAATTACATTTTCAATTTGGAAGAAATGCCTCTAGTAGATTATAGTAAAAAAACAAACAATATTTTATGCAAACACACAACCGCAAATCATAAATCAAAAGAAACTGAGAATTTTCAAGTGGTCTCTATTTTCAAAAAATATATTATTCACCCTCCTGTGAAATTGTAATTCTTCTTCAAATATTTGGCAAAATAATGTTTGACAGAGAATTTTTGTTTTTGATAAAAACTGTTTAAACATTTTTAAACAATATTTTTAATCCATCTCTTTTACCTTTGTCATGATATACTTTACTAGTTATTTTCAAGATACTAGTATTCAGCTTAAAGTGACGATTAACTGGGCAAGTCATTGGTTTGTTCTATAGCCAAAAAAGACATAAGTGGGTTTAATAATATTGACATTGTGAAAAAATCATTCACATCTTTGTCTTAATTTCTCCAGACCATAAAATGTAATAGGAAATACTGTAAAAAAACCTTGCTTTGCTTAGCGAAATATTTGCAGTTATGTATGTATATATTTCTCCAGCTTGTGCTCTGTCCCATAGCTAACCAGCTGCTGGGTTATGGTTGGGTTATAGCTCAGCATCTTATTGTGTATATATTATACACAAAACACATTTGAGAATCATCCGAGTTATTTTATTTGATGATTTTAAGCTGGGTTTTTTTTTTTTCTGCAAATTTTAAAATATTGTTCTAACAACCAGTGGTTGGTTTAAGGTTGGTTTATTTTCCCAGCCTTTTAACATATTTTAACAGGGTATCTGTGGTGTCTTAAGTCTCAAAATGTCTGAAATCTCAAAAGCTTATTTTTAGGCCTCAAAAGTCTTAAATCTACTCAAATGTTGCGTTGTAGGTCTTAAATCTTGTTTTTTTTTTGTTGTTTAATTTAACTCGATTTTCCCAATCTGGCCATTAACACCCATACAATCACCAACAACCCCAAACTTAATAAAACTTTTAACTTTTTATTTAAAAATAGCATTTAATTACTTTCCTTAAAGTAACATTAGCTTGAGTTCTGCCTTTATTTACTGCTAAGGATACTGATCTTACCTATATTTTTATTATTAAATTATTATTATTGTAGACTGAAGTAATTGAGGGTGACACGGTGGCTCAGTGGTTAGCACTGTGGCCTCACAGCAAGAAGGTCGCTGGTTCAAGCCCCAGCTGGGTCAGTTGGCGTTTCTGTGTGGAGTTTGCATGTTCTCCCCGTGTTGCCGTGGGTTTCCTCTGGGTGCTCCGGTTTCCCCCACAGTCCAAACACATGCGCAATAGGGGAATTGATGAACATATGAGTGTGTGTGTGTGTGTGTGTGTGTGTGAATGAGTGTGTATGGGTGTTTCCCAGTACTATGTTGCAGCTGGAAGGGCATCCGCTGCATAAAACATGCTGGAATAGTTGGCGGTTAATTCCGCTGTGGCGACCCCTGATAAATAAAGGGACTAAGTCGAAAGAAAATGAATGAATGAAGCAATTGACAGCTATGTTTTGTCCTACTCTTGCTAAGGGTTATAGGGTTTGTGAATGAATAAATATGAAGATTAATAACAAATATTCAAACTAAATGATTGCTATTGTATTATTAAATGTATCAAATTTAATAGGGCAAATAAAAATCTTTTCCAACTGGGATATTCAAAAACAAACCTTACACTGTAAAACCCAGCAGTCAACTTAATCAAATGAAATGAGTGTCGTTCACTCAAAGTTGACTGAAAGTTAATTCTACTCATATGAAATGAGTTTTGAACTCAGTGTTGAAGGTAATGAGTTAATTAAACACCTCATTACTTCAACTTAAATGGAATAAGTACTTAGATTAGTTTCGTAACTCAAATGGTTTGTAGCAGTCGGTTTCCTCAAACGGTTTGAGTTCTCTTCATTTATTGGGTTTTACTCTACTCAAATTGTTTCGTTTACTCAAATGGATTAAGTTCACAGTACTAGGATTAGTTTTTGAACTTAAATGGTTTGTTGCAATCGGTTTTCTCAAATGGTTTCAGTTACCTTAACTTTTTGGGTTTTACAGTGTAGCCTTTAGTCCTGTATAACAGGGGTTTTCAAACTGTTGGGCCAGCACCTATTGGGGGGGCACGAGACATTGAGGCGTGCACTCGAGTAAATTGGCCAAACTTAATGTGGCGTGTGTCCTAAAAGTTTGAAAACCCCTGCTGCATAATACCAGCCTGATCTCACGAGAAAACGTAAGTATTTTACGTTTTGTCAGTTTAGTGGCTAATTCGTAGGAGTTCAGTCGTACGAAATTGTACGATTTTAAAAAGGAGGCGTGGCACCTAACCCCACCCCTAAACCCAACCGTCATTAGGGGTTGAGCAAATCGTGCTAAATTGTACGAATTAAATCGTACGATTTCATACGAAATAGCCACTAAATCAAAAAGATACGAATTGCCGTGAGATTGTGTTGATAATAGTTTCATTCATAATGGTCTTAAAGTCTTAAACTTACATTTAAACCTGCAGAAACTCTGTTTAAATTATTATTATAATCTTTAATAACTAGTTTCTTTTGGCTTGTGTCTTTTAGTGACTTTGTAAAAAAAAAACGATGATTTTTTTCCTCCCTCCCGAAGAAAAATTGCAAATACTATTTAAAAAAACCTTTCTTGCTCTATTAAACATCACTAGGTCACTATATATGAAATTATATATCTATAAATGAGAAAGTAGCGCACATAGCCTGCCATTCTGTATACACGTATCAATATTTTACACGTTTGATCCGATATGATCATTTGATTATATTATCATTGTCTGATTTCAGTCAGTTTTTGCGTCTCTCCTGCTTGCCGAGAGTCTGTCGGTGTTTTCTCTGCTCCTCTTAACAGTGGCTCGAGCGACGGCCTCATCGAAACACAAACTAACGCAGCGTTTCTCCTCTTTCTCCAGCTTCCTCTCCTCCTCCTCCTCCTCTTCTTCATCCTCCTCTTCGTGATGATGATGATGATGATGAAGAAGCTCCTGCGAGAGTCTGTTCTCGAAGCGTTTCCTCAGATTTAATGCGGTGAGTTTGGAGTTTTGTGGTTTGGGAGGAACAGCAGGAACCGCTCTGGTTTGATGACCTCCTGCTGCTGTTTTCCGCGGAGAATCTGTGCGCTGGATTGTGATATCTTCTTCAGAATGAGTCTGCTGGATTATTCTTCCTTCTGTTTCTTCAGAGATCGTAAGGTTATTTACATCAGCAGAACTCGAGGCGTGTCTTTCAGCATTTTCTGCATTGTTGTCTTGCATTTTGGTCTCTTGTTTTTGCTTTTCTCCTGCATTTTCTTCATTATTATGCTCTATATCATTCATTTCAGTGGCTTGTTTTTCTTCTTTCTCACATTTGGTGTTTTCTTCATTGTTTTGCAGTTCATTCTCTTGTTTTAGTTCGTTTTCTTCATTATTTTGCACTATATCATTAGTTCCTGTCACATTCTCTTGATTTCCTTCATTTTCAGTATTTTCTGCATTGCTATCTTGCATTTTGGTCTCTTGTTTTTGTTTTTCTTTCTCATCTCTTGCATTTTCAGCATTGCTTTGCTCTAAATCTTGCATTTTAGTCTCTTGTTTTTGCTCCTTTTTCTCATTTTCAGCATTTTCTTCATTATTTTGCTCGACGTCTTGCCTTTCGGTCTCTTGATCTTGCAATTCAGTCTCTTTTATCTCATCTTCTGTATTTTCTTCATAATTATCTTGCATTTCGGTCTCTTGTTTTTGTTCTTCTTTCTCGATTTCTTCATCGTTTTGCTCTGATTCTGTCACGTTCTCCTGGTTTTGTTGATTATTTTGCCCTAAATCCTGCATTTCACTCATTTGACTTTGCTTTTCTTCTGCATTTTCTTCATTGTTTTGCTCTATATCATTCATTTCCATCACATTTTCTTGATTTTCGTCTTTATTTTGTCCTAAATTGTCCATTTCACTCATTTGACTTTGCTTTTCTCCTGCATTTTCTTCATTATTTTGCTCTATATCATTCATTTGAGTGACTTGATTTTCGTCTTTCTCACATTTGGTGTTTTCTTCAACATTTAGCTTTAGATTTTGCATTTCAAGTTCATTATTTTGCTCTATATCATTAATTTCCATCGCATTTTCTTGATTTTCGTCTTTATTTTGTCCTAAATTGTCCATTTCAGTCATTTGTTTTTGTATTTCTCCTGCGTTTTCTTCATTATTTTGCTCTATATTGTTCATTTCACTCATTTCTTTTAGTTTTTCCTCCTTATCATTTGCATTTTCCTCATTATTCTGCTCTACATCGTTAATTTCAGCCTCTTGTTTTTCTTCTATATTCTCATCTTCTGCATTTTCCTCATTATTTTGCTGTAAATCTTCACTGTGACTGCTTTTCTCTTGTTTTTGTTCGTCTTTATCATCAATAAATTCATCTTTTGCATCTTCCTCCAAATCTTCTTTTCTCTCAGTGTTGTTTTGATTGTGTGCACTCTCTAAATCTTCATTGGTTTCAGTCTTGCTCTCTTCTTCATCTTCATCTTGAAGTGTTGTTTTCATGCTGGATTCTGGCTCTTCAGTCTCTCTTTGGATCTTGATCTGTGTTTGTTCCTCTGACGGTGAGTTTCTGTTGATTTCTTCATGAACACTCATGTGGTTTGTCTCGGGCTCTGGTGATGATGGGATCGAATCTGGTCCGAAATACGTGTCCTCTTCACTTTCTGCAGATTCTTCTCTTCTGCACACAAACAAAAGGCAAATATTACACATATAATACACATTTCATGTCGTTCCATAGTAAAGCAATGTTGTGGCTTCAAAGCATGTCTCAAAAAGTTATGCATTTCGCAGTGAAGTAGTGTCCCTGAGCTTGATTAGTTTTGCCATAATTATGTGATCAATGACGTCCGAAGCTTCATTTTCACCTATACTGCTTCGAATTTTGATTCAAAGGTTTAAACACCCTTGGTAATTAGTAACGTGTATAGCAAGAGATTTGGTGTCGATTACATACATTTCTACTTTTCAAAGCACTGCACCGGTCCCACGCACCAGTAACTCAACTAAAGCACAATAGTAATTTATAATAAAAAGCTTTTGGGACATACTAAAGTGTATTAGTGGATTATTTACAACAATTTTTTAAAGAAGGCCACAGCATATTGTTGTATAGTGTATAACAGAGGCCAGCTGGCGTGTGCAGCTCAAAAGCCTCAGTCCCATAGCCTCCTCTTTAGAGCATTCATGTCCCATGCAGGAATCGCTGGTTTGATCCCTGCTCGAAACGAATGGGACCAGTTGGAATATGATGATGCTTTTGTATACCTTGGATTTTACTACAGTCATCGGTGGTGTATAACATTCCTTATATGTAAAAATACAGTACAGTAACTGGGTAATTAATTTATATTACTTGTGTTGTATGACTACGTAATTGAGTTGGTCGGTTGTGAACGTTTGACAGTTTTGCAACACAGTGCTTTCCCACACTTTAACCAGCAGAGGTCCTCATCGAGCTGTGATTGGGAAAGCTTCGAGTAACGAGCCTTTTTCCGATACAATTGAGACGAACGATTCACTGGTTCAGAAAGCTTTGTTTAACCATCGCAACCATTCCAAACCCATACTATTTTCATTATAATATTTATTTTAATATTATTTTTAGTAGAGAAGATTTGAGAATTTATGTGAGCACAAGCTCTAAATCTTAATAAATGAAATAATTAAATAAAAATAGTCTTTAAGAAAACCTCATGAAAAGACTGTCAGTGTATTTTTAACACTTTACCTGCCACATATACATACATATTTATATATTCATACATACATACATATATATATTCATACATACATACATGCATATATATATATATATATATATATATATATATATATATATATATATATGCATATAAGGGGGGTTGTATTTCTGATGAAAATGATCTGCCAAAAAAGGTGTCATGGTGGCGCAGTGGGTAGCACAATTGCCTCACAACAAGAAGGTCGCTGGTTCAAGCCTCGGCTAGGTCAGTTGGTGTTTCTGTGTGGAGTTCCCCCGGGTGCTCCGGCTTCCCCCACAGTCCAAACACATGCACTATAGGGGAATTGGGTAGGCTAAAATTGACCGTAGTGTATGTATGTGAGTGAGTGTGCATGGGGGTTTCCCAGTGATGGTTTGCAGCTGTAGCTTACATGGAACATATGCTGGATAAGTTGGCGGTTCGTTCCGCTGTGGCGACCCCTGATTAATAAAGGGACTAAGCCGAAAAGAAAACGAATGAATGATATATAAAATAATCTATTAAATGAATTCATGTTATTATTATTATATTTTTGTGTGCATAAAAATATGCAGAAATATTTAATTTAATTATTAAATGATTATTTTATATTTATTAAAAGTAGTAGTATTAAGTAGAGGCTCGGTTCTTTAATTTTATATATATTAAATATTTACGAGGGCCGTCAAATTTAAGTGAAAATCATTAGCCTTTTTAAATTCAATTAATAACTTTCATTATTATTATATTATGTATTATTTGTGTGTGAATAAGTCTATGCACACATATTTAATTATTAAATTATTATTTTATATTTATTAATAAATTATATTCAATTCAGTTTTCAAGATAAGTGTTGTACTATTTATTTAAACTATATTTTTCGGTACTCAGTATAAAAATAAGCAGATGTGACAAAATGTAAAATATTTAATAAAAGTAAAAATTTTATATTTTGTCATCTAAATACATAAAATGGAATAAACAATATTTAATTAATTCAATTTTTCATTATTCCATTATCTGTGAATTAATTTATTACATTAATTAATTATTACCTTTAATACAGATTATTTTATTTACATTTATAGATGCTATTCATTTATATGCATGAGGACCACAGAACATGAGATGTATAATTTTATGCTACATTTAATAATATTTTGTGTCATATTGAACTTTATAACCTTTTAAGTACAAAAAATATGTTCATTTAAATCAACATATGACAAAATTAATTATAATTTTGGAAATGTTCAGTCGCTTACCTCAGCATGTGTTTATTATTCTCCACATCTACTGAATTTCTCTCTTTATTCGTCATTATTGAATCAATTTTACTGTCATCTGTTAATGATAAAGCCATCGGAATCCTGTCTTCTGATTGGCCCACTGATTGTGCGATCTCATCCAAGTGTTCTGGTTTGCTACATGGTGTCTGAGGCCCCGCCCACGAGAGGCTCTGAAACTCCCGACTGGATGGCAGACTCTGACAAAACATGTCCTCATATTCTGATCCTTTATCAGACTCATCTTCGTCATCATCATCATCATCATCATCAGCAGGACTATACTCGTCATCTGAAGATAATGACAGCGCCGGAAGGAAGGGGCGGGACTTATAAGGCAGGCTGTGTGATTTTCCAGGAAGTGGTCTGTGTGTGAACGAAGGACTGCTGGATTTGGGTTTTTCACAGTTTTCGGTGCAGTTCTGTGCTGAAGATAAAACAGTCTGATCTTCATCTTCATCCTCCTCATATTCTCCTTCAAAACACGGAGCCTCCACGGAGAACTCAGGCTGAAAAACAGAAGTAAAGCAGACGTCAGACACAGCAAAAGATTAAAATCAAGTTTTTTAGATGTTAGTATAAGCATGTTAGGATATCTATAAGCTAGTGGACTTCAAAACAAGGAGAACATCCCTATTTAGCAGATATAAACCTGATTTAAACATCTAATGCTTGCAGTTTGTCTCTACCGCCTAAATTGATCAATGATTTACTTGCAGTACATACATTCAGTTTCTCATCAAATCTTCTGACCAATCAAATGCTCTCTATTGTCTTAGATGCCCCGCCCCTTCTTCTCATTGTGATTTTAAAGGGTTTATATTTTTAGTAAATTTGCAACTATTTTAAAAACTCTTAAAAACTTATTTCACATTGTCAATATGGGGGATTGTGTGTAGAATGTTGAGGAAATTAATGAATTTAATCCATTTTAGAATTAGGCTGTAACATAAAAACACATGGAAGAAGTGAAGCACTATCAATACTGTCCGGATGCACTGTACATATTTAAACAACAGTTCTGTCTGGTTCTTGAATCTGATTGGCTGATAGCCGTAGTGATTCTGCAAATAACAGCACTCAGACAGCCTCTTCACCCTTGTGTATTACTCCGCCCACATACAGTAACAAGCAAAGGACACTTTCTAGTTTGAGAAATATCGCAATCGCAAGAATGAACTTTACCTTCCACATTGCAGGATAACGTCAATATAAACACACCTGGTTTGAAACAGAGTTGTCCATCGAGTCCAGAAACCCGAAAGCCTCCTGTAAATCCAGCTCCTGATCTTGAAACTCACAATAAATCGGACTGACCGGCGTCTGCTGGACGTGTCCTCTCATGTCTGAGGAGAAATGATCACAGTTAGTCTCATTTAGTCACAGTCAGCTCAAAATATGAGGAAACGATGTGCTCCTTCACATGTGGAGATTATTTAGGATTTAAGGATTTAGTATTAAGGATTTAATATAGAAGCAGCATTTACATACACCAATTTCATATATATGTTCTAGTTATGTATGCTACACATTATAAACTGATAAATGCAGTGGTTAAAGCCTGCTTCGACTTTTAAAAACAGTTAAATCTGTTCTATCTAGAAATAATTGTGAATTAATAATGCATGCTTTTATTACCATTAGATTGGACTATTTTAACTCATTATACTTTGGGATTAGTCAGAAAACCTGTTTACAATTAGTTCAAAATGCTGCTGCACGGCTTTTAACAGGTACCAAGAAACATGAGCACATCACACCAGTCTTACACTCTTGCACTGGCTGCGAGTCACTTTTAAAATTCTTCTCTTGGTTTTTAAATCTCTAAATGGCCTGGCACCTTCTTATCTGTCACACATGTTGATTGAGCATCAGCCTGGTCGGTCTCTTCGCTCATCTAACCAGAGACTGTTATGCATCCCTAAGTCGAGGCTGAAATGCAGAGGTGACTGTGCTTTCGCAGTAGCTGGTCCTAACTTGTGGAATCCTCTGCTCCTCTTTATTAGATCCGTTCATTCATTTATTTTATTTTCGGCTTAGTTTATTAATCTGGGATCGCCACAGCAGAATGAACTGCCAACTTATCCAGCACGTTTTACTGGGAAAACATCCATACACACTCATGCACGGACAATTTTAGCCTACCCAATTCACCCATCCCACATGTGTTTGGACTGTGGGGGAAACCGGAGCACCCGGAGGAAACCCATGCCAACACAGGGAGAACATGCAAACTCCACACAGAAATGCCAACTGACCTAGCCGAGGCTCAAACCAGTGACCTTCTTGCTGTGAGGCGAACGTGGTACCCACTGCCATTGATTTGGCATTTTATCAATGAAAATTGTCCGTTTTAGTTCTAATTTTATATTTTTTCTCTCTTGTGATGTGTATTGTGCAGCACATTGGTCAACCTCTGGTTGTGTTTAATAGTGATATATAAATAAATTTGACTTTATTCTGATCACACACAGCAAACTTTATATTTTTAATATTCTGATTATAAACGGCAAACTTTACACTTTTATTCCATCTATATTCTGATCACACATTTGATTATCAGAAGTTAAGGCAGCAATAATTAGTATACAGTGTATGATCAATTGTATATGCATATCAGTGAATGATAATCAAACAATAATAATAATAAATTATTAATTAACTGTATTTTTACAGACCTTTTTCTTGGCTGCTGCATGGAGGGCGCCATAGCGGCCAGCATCTTCCGGTAGAATGTTTAGAACTTCCGTTTACAGCGTTTACAACCGGTAATCTGCGCTCCGAAAATGGGTTTCAATAGCGTTTTGAGTGGATTATGGAGTGTTTTTGTGACACACAACTTTGAAAGGTGTGTGTTAAAGCCGTTTTAATCTGTCAGATGTGGTTCAAGCGCGAGAGAAAAACGTTCTCCTAGTTCACGTGTCCGCCGTCAGAAATACAGTGTGTGTGTGTTTCCCCGGCCTGTCAGCTGTTTAGGCTCTTCAATACACACACACCACATGAACACATGCAATACTTCACTGTAAACCAGATTATTGATGAACTTAACAGGTAACGTTATGCAAGTCATGCAATTTACAAAAATGACCAATAAAAGTCCGCTGCTGATACTCTGCTGGCTGATTTGCTGTTCATTCTAATCGCGAGCCGTTTATGTTTCATTTAGTGTGTTGTGTTTACCACGGCTTGTGTATTTCTGTCATTTCAAAATGTCTATTTATTGTCACTTTGTCACAGTTATTAAATCAGTGTGTTAGTGCGACAGGACAGGTGACTTTAGCCATGACGAGGCTTCATTTAAACAGCAGAAGATGCCGTCTGACACCGAGGGGAAAATGCCTCACAGCAGTTGTTTTCCAACCAATTAGATCGCATTATTTAAAATAATCAGTCCAGGAGGGGGCACTGACTGGTCGTTCTTAGCATTCTCCTTGCGCATACACCGCATACGCAAAGCATAATGGGTAATTTTGCGTTCAGAGAAAAAGGTCAATACAGTGTCTTTACAGTGGACCTATTCCACCCCTTTTTACAAGATGTAAAACACGTCTCTGCTGTGTCTAGAGTGTGTGTGTGTTTGAGTTTGAGCTGAGAATATCACACCGATAATGTTCTCTAACTCTCTGAAACTGATCATTTCAGGCTTTGATCCTAATTGTGGCGTTTTGGTGACTGTCGCTTTAAATGCAAATGAGATTGTGCTCTTTTCAGAAGAGGCCGGAGCTACAAATGCATACGCACAAGGATAGTGACAGATGTAAAACAGCGGTGTGTGTGTTGTGAGTGCTGGTCAGGTGTGCGTGTGTGCTTCAGTGTGAGTGTGTGTTCGTGCTTCTGTCAGTCTATGTCGCTCCTGTCGCTGTTCATCTAAAACTCCACATCTATAATCCTCTTAGTCTATGCTGACATTATCTTCAGCAGCTCAAACACTCTAATGGCTAATGGACAGACGGCTGCTTCTCACTCAGGGCTGCTGTTTATGCTAATGAGGGAGAGATGATGGGCACTAGTGGGTGGAGCTTGCCCCCTCTGATGAAATTTTTGCATAACATCTCCCTTTTCAAGATTCTACACATAATAAAACACAAGAAAGCAAACATTACCCATGTACTCCTCCTCTGTAGTCTCTTTGCCTTTTACATCTTCAACATTTTCCTTCACAGACTCTTGATTTGAGTTCAGATCTTCTGTCTCTGCTTCTTTGCCCTCTGTTGATTTTACCTCAGTTTCTGTCACATCCTTCCCAGAATCCACCTGAGTTTCCACAGAACTGTTGACCTCATTTTGATCGCAGTTCTTGCTCTGTGAATCTCCGTCTGTGCTCTTTACGTCTTCATCTTCAGCTTGCGTTTGCTCTTTATCGCTCCATCCACCGTGCAGGACCCCGAGAGCCAGTCCGGAGGTGATGTGAAGCGGGACGGTCACCGAAAACGGTCCTGTAATGTGCATACCAGCACGCCGTTCAGCTTTGCTGCTGATGGCAGGAGATTTGGCCACGCCCTGCGCCGGCCCCTCGGCTCCGCTAGAGTCCAGACGAGTATAAGAGCCGGGAATTCCTGCATTGACCACACTGACCTGAGCTCCGCCCGTTCGCCTGTACGTCACAGCATATCCACTGGACACGCCCCCTCCTGCTGAAGCAACGCCCCCTCCTGATGAGGCCACGCCCTCTGAACTGCCAGAGGCTGAGGACAGAACTAGAGGAGGAAGAGCGGCTTGAGGATGCTTCGAGTCTGATTGGGAGAAAAATACAGCTTATTTAATTGAAATAATTACTGTAATTAACTGTAATTAAGTAGTTTTATTTATTTAAGATAGCTGCTAACTCAGGCTGGCAATGAACAAAGTTAAAACATAAGCAGCACGAAAATAAAGGCACTATATAGTGGAAAGATTTGATCTATCTGCTTTCATCAAAACTATTTTAGCACTAGGGACATGTAAATGAGACAATTTTAGTAAAAGTCAATGACTGAGAGACTGAGAGAAAATTTGTTATGTACATTTGAATGTGTTAAGGGGGTCATAAATCATGATCTACATACATTTTCAGGTCCTAACATCATAATTGCTTAGTTATTTATTATTTTCTGTTCTGTTCTAAAACAATTAAAATCTGCTTTTATTCTAGCCGAAATAAAACAAGTACGACTTTCTCCAGAAGAACAAATATTAGAGAAACTACTGTGAAAGATTCCTGAATCTGTTCAACATAATTTGGGAAATATTGAAAAATGAAACAATATATATATGTATATATACCGGTGGTGTAGTCCTAAAAAAGGTGGTGTACTATTACCCACCCATTGCAAATTTTAAAAGTAGGCAAAGAGACGAATGTCAATGTTTCTTTGATTCATTAGCTATATATATACATACTAAACATCAGTTACCTTATATATAAATACTAGCCTATACTCAAGACTCATTTTTATCCATGTATTAAATAAAACTGCCACTTTTAAAATTCATAATGGCATAAATATAAACATATTAAAAACTTAAATGATAGTTTACATATTTCACTATCATTATATAAGTTATAATAAGAAATAATTTTTAATTTGATACATCACATGATGTTAGACTCTGATGTCACTCAGATATGCAGTTAAAATGAGTACATTCATTAAGTGTTTAATCCTGTGCATGAATGTATGATATAGTTAATGCAGATGCACTGTGTTTTATTTTCATTGTTAATTGTGAAATAAACAGCAACATGTCTGTTAAGAGTTACATTTTCACTGGAGAAAACATCTGTGCTGATGAGGGGAGCGCCGAGGAATGTGTTTCTATAGCAAAGAACTGCGAATATGCGGATATTCTAACAATCTATCGATTAACACACACCTTGTGCTCACGGTCTGCACAGCTGTGGTTTGCTGACTAAATGAAAAACAAGTTGAAAACGGCGAAGCGAAATTCTGCCGCCGTTTTATATCAAATTTAAAAGGGACTGAGGCGATCATTTAGTAGTGTACAGTTCATAAGGTAATCGCAAAAGTTTTATGGTGGCTGAATGGAAATATAGGAGGGCTAAAGCGACGCCCATACTGTTTTATAATTTTACTTGAATGTTTCAATGAGACACCATTCAGCTGATTTGTTGTGATCTTTGAAAAACTCACGAATTGTTCTCACAGTTGCTGCGGTCGTCAGGGAATGGTGCAAGTTAAACAAAAATGCACCAACTGCAACAAATTAAGATGCGAGTTAAAAAACATTTGGTATACCATTAAAGGAGACGCGAATACACATAAATTAGGGACGTTTAATCACCAAAACAAGTGAGTATACCGAGGGTATGATCCTCAGAAGTCATAATACCCAAACAGCTCGTGGAAAAAAGTAGGCATACTGAGTATACGTGCGTATAGCAAGGACTACACCACTGATTCATCCCGTCACGGCTACATTACAGCTTCTCATTCAAAACTTTCTATTTTTTTTTTATTAGCGGGTGATAATCGCACCAAAACGTATTAAAGGGTAAGTAAATTATAACAGCGCAAACTTTTCTGTAACCGTAGTAGAGCTGTGCGTCATTTGTTTACCCTTTAAAGTTACGTGCTGACTGACTGACTGACTGGCTGACAGGTGCGTGATACGTGAGGTCAGCAAACACGACGTATAGCCGTTTCACTTTACTTCAGGACGCATTAATACCGGAGGCATTCATAAATATTCCTAGCAAATCTTATAAATGCTGGAGACATACTCGTTACATAAACTAACTAAATCGCACCTCAGCAGCGTTTATTTGAGAAAAAGCGGCTTATATTTGAGGGCGTGCAAGAAGCTTTGTGCACGAGCAGAAAAAATCGGCGCACAAGCAAAGAGATCCGCATGCTCGTAGGCTATTACATAAATGCCATCTCGACTTCTAATACTGCGCTCACGACATTTGTCATTGAAATAACGCCACAAGTAGATGGTAGATCTGTGTAAAAAAAAAGGCCTGCCGCCACAGCTGGAAAAAATCCTAGAGGAAACACTGTATATAGTACAGTTACTAAATACGACCTCCAAAGACTACGTCGACTAGTTCGGACTGCTGAGCGAATCACTGGTACAACCCTTCCTACTCCCCAAGAACTGTACTTATCCAGAGCGAGCAGGAGGGCTGCCAAAATCACTCTGGACCCCTCACACCCAGCACACTGCCTCTTTGAACTGTTACCTTCTGGTCGACGCTACAGAGCACTGCGCACCAGAACAGCCCGACACAGAAACAGTTTCTTCCCTCAGGCAATCCATCTCATGAACACTTGATGATATTAATTGTGGAACCAACATCACTACTTGCCATACACTTTATACACATATACACTAATTTAACCACACTCTTTACATACCAATTTGCACATAACAGCTGCACATATAACGTTGTATATAGTAATAAACATGTACATACACTTGTCAATCTGTATATGTGCACTCACTACTTACTTCTATTTTATAAAATATATTTATTATCTGTTTTTTGTCCTGTCTCTGTTATCCTGTTGCACTGTAGAAGCTCTGTCACCAAAACAAATTCCTCGTATGTGTGAACATACCTGGCAATAAAGCTCTTTCTGATTCTGATTCTGATATATATATGTATATATATATATATATGATTAGTGATTAATAATCTTCAAATTCAACTCTACAGTTTAGTAAAGTGACTTCTGAATAATCCAAAACAGTGAAATCTATATAATCACGCTATATATAATCTAGTCTTTATAGTATGATCATACCTTCGAGTGCAGTGGTACCTGTGCTCAGCGAATCCATGCTCTTAGCAGGCCTGAGGCTCGTCTTCTCTTTATCTGTGCATTCACAACACAAACACCAGTGAAGAAGAGCGAGGAAAGACTTTATTTGTTGACTTTAAACATGTAATGCAAAAACTAATAAATCTGGAGTCTCCCAGAATGCACTGTAAATCTGTCAGTTCACCTTTAGGGCAGTATTTGTTCTTTTTGCGTGGGTCATGGAGTCTCGCGCCCAAATTAAAGATGGATTTCCATTTTCTTCCTTTGAGGGAGCCTTTTCTCCTGAAAACAACACAGAAGAGAGTAAATAAGGGATAATGTTCATCCAGCCGTGTGTTATCCCAGCCTGATCTCAGGAGGAAACGTAACTATTTTACGCTTTGTCATTTCAGTGGCTAATTCGTATGAATTCATATGAGTTCAGTCTACAAAAATCTAGGATTTTAAAAAGGAGGCGTGGCACCCAGCCCCGCCCCTTAACCCAACCGTCATTGGGTGATGAGCAAATTGTAGTAAACTGCATGATGTCCAACTTACAAATCGCTGTGAGATTGTGTGAGTTATTCAGATTATTACACGGCTCTCTGTAATACTTGATTCTGATTGGTCAATCCCAGAATTCCGAGGTATGTATGTTTGGCGCCATCTAGTAACTGAATTAAATGTGTAAATAAAAATAAATAAATGTTTAAAAATAAATAAATAAATGAACGACGGAATGAATGATTGAACAAACAAATAAATACATTTATTTATATATTAATTCATTTATTTATAAATTAATAGACGGTTCATTCTGCTGTGGTGAAAAAACAGGTACTAAACTGAAGGAAAATGAATGAATGAATAATAATAATAATAATAATAGGTAGGTTATCATTATTAATAACTGTTTTTGTTCGTTGCTAGGTGGCTGCTAGGGTGTTCTGAGGGGTTGCTAGGCAGTTGCCAAGTTATTGTGAGTAGTTGCTAGGTAGTTCTAGGGTGTTAAATTATTACATCTCAGATTTGTGTCTAAGAGTTTAGTTTTGTGGTAAGGAGCTGTGTAATAAATGACATAATGGACATCTAGCCGATTGTTAATGCAGAATAAAGCCCTTCAATCTTATACAACAGCTGCTGATAAACGGCACTACTTCTCAGATGCAAGCTTTTGTGGTTAAAAAGTTAATCGATGTTTATTGTTTTTAATAAAATAATCAGTCATTTTAGTAGATAAGAGTCTTATTCCTTATCTGGGACCATTTCGAAGCTGCATTTTGTAAGTTTGAACATAGTACCATAAAATACTATATAGAGATATACAGAGAATATATATATATATATATATATATATATATATATATATATATATATATATATATATATATATATATATAAAGTAAAGTTAAATATATAGTTATATATATAGTTATATATAGTTATATAAAGTTATATATATATATATATATATAAAAGTAATATATGAAGAATAATCCAATGTTTCGTCAAACACTTTTCATATCTTTATGAAGGGGTGTGGCTAAGCATATTTCACCCAATCAGAATCATTACAGAAGTACAGCCATTCCAGAAAGGAAGTAGATGGGCACATTTTCATTGAATAATAACAAAACAATATTCCTGTTTATATATTTTTTTCCACAGAATTAACTTACACAGATTAATTGTTAACCTTAAAACTAACAATGTGCGATATCAAAATAAACATTGCATATTTTAATTTAATGCACACTTTAAGACCGTTATGTGCTGCCACCTACTGGCAGTTTTAGTGTTATATTTATCTCCACATGACACGTTTAAAATATTAGAATTAAATATATGATTTTTCACATTTTTTCCATATGGCCCTATCATACACGCGCCGCAATAAGGTGCAAGACATGTTTGGTGCAATTTGTTGCTATTTTCAGACCAGCACAACCCCAATTATCCTGTTTTGCACCATGTTGTTTAAATAGCAAATCCATTTACGTAACTCTGTGGACTCTGTGTGTGCTGTTCTATAAAGGAGGTGTGTTAAGGCTCATTGTTGCTATTTTGAGGAGCGCACCATTGACCAACTAAAAGCTGCTCTAAAGTCCAGCACAGAGTGTTAGTTATGAGCCTATGCAGGTCCAAACACGTACACACTGCTGAATACACACAGGATGATCAGCAACACACAAATATCTTTACAGATGAAAACAATTAAAAGATTAAAATGATCCAGAAATGATGATTTTCTACACCAATATAAACAGCACTGCCTCCATGCCTTCTTCACCTCGGGGGGCTCTTTTAGTTTATTCATGACGATCTGCATCTGTATAATGTTGTTATTATTAGCAGTATTATTGATTATCTGCAGATTTATATTTGTTTTAATAATTTGTTAATTTATGAAATTAGAACTGAATTTAGAAATCGTTTTGAAGCAAATCTTTGTGCTTAACAAACTAAATGAAATATGTAGGCTTCAGTCTTCAGTGGAGTGCGAGATGTTGAATGTGAGATGAGACTCTGATTGGTTTAATGCACATTATGCTCAAAACACACCCAGAACTTATTAAGAGAATAAGCTCAACCCTGTTAGACCATGCGCCGGGGAGCAGACTGTATTCTTCCGTCCTTAAAACAGCAAAAGTAGATTCGGACACAGCCTGCTTTTGTGCCATGAGCTTTAGACTTTGCTCCTAGATCATTAAAAGAGAGCCTTAAATCTTACTTGTCAGTGCCGTCGATAATGGCGTGGTAGGGTCTCATGGGTATAGGTCCATCTCCAGGACTGAGGTTTCCAGAACTAATTAAGGGTAAAGACTTGAAGAAGTGATCGTCTTGACTGGACAGAATTGAAGGAGACGGCAGAGACTTGCGGCGCTCCGTGCTTACACCTGCATGAACACAGTCAAAACAGCTTCAAATGACTGTTACATATACAAACATATACAAAAAAATAGTATTAATAAAAGTTAAAGGTATATCTATTTAAGCGAATTTGTCAGGTTATGTTCAGGTTATTTTCTGTTTATGTTCTGATTATGTTTTGGCTATGTTCAGGTTGTGCTCAGGTTATGGTCTGGTTATGTTTTGGTTATTTTTAGGTCATATTCTGGTTAGGTTTAGGTTATGTTCTGATTCTGTTCTTATTATGCTCAGGCTATGTTCTGGTATTAAGTTATATTCTGGTTATGTTCAGTTTATGTTCTGGTTATGTTCAGGTTATGTCTATGTAATGTCCTGGTTCTGTTCTTATTATGCTCAGGTTAACTTCTGATTATGTTCAGGGAATTATCAGGTTATGTTCAGGAAATTATCTGGTTATGCTCAGGTTATCTTCTGGTTATGTTCAGGGTATTATCAGGTTATGTTCAGGGAATTATCTGGTTGTGTTCAGGTTATATTCTGGTTATGCTCAGGGTATTATCAGGTTATATTCTGGTTATGTTCAGGTTATATTCTGGTTATGTTCAGGGTATTATCAGGTTATATTCTGGCTATGTTCAGGTTATATTCTGGTTATGTTCAGGTTATGTTTATGTAATGTCCTGATTCTGTTCTTATTATGCTCAGGTTATCTTCTGGTTATGTTCAGGGTATTATCAGGTGATGTTCAGGAAATTATCTGGTTATGCTCAGGATATCTTCTGGTTATGTTCAGGGTATTATCAGGTTATGTTTAGGGAATTATCTGGTTGTGTTCAGGTTATATTCTGGTTATGTTCAGGGTATTATCAGGTTATATTCTGGTTATGTTCAGGTTATATTCTGGTTATGTTCAGGGTATTATCAGGTTATATTCTGGTTATGTTCAGGGTATTATCAGGTTATATTCTGGTTATGTTCAGGTTATATTCTGGTTATGTTCAGGTTATGTCTATGTTATGTCCTGATTCTGTTCTTATTATGCTCAGGTTATCTTCTGGTTATGTTCAGGGTATTATCAGGTGATGTTCAGGAAATTATCTGGTTATGCTCAGGATATCTTCTGGTTATGTTCAGGGTATTATCAGGTTATGTTTAGGGAATTATCTGGTTGTGTTCAGGTTATATTCTGGTTATGTTCAGGGTATTATCAGGTTATATTCTGGTTATGTTCAGGTTATATTCTGGTTATGTTCAGGGTATTATCAGGTTATATTCTGGTTATGTTCAGGGTATTATCAGGTTATATTCTGGTTATGTTCAGGTTATATTCTGGTTATGTTCAGGTTATGTCTATGTTATGTCCTGATTCTGTTCTTATTATGCTCAGGTTATCTTCTGGTTATGTTCAGGGTATTATCAGGTTATGTTCAGGGAATTATCTGGTTATGTTCAGGTTATATTTTGGTTATGTTCATTGTATTATCAGGTTATATTCTGGTTATGCTCAGGTTATATTCTGGTTATATTCAGGGTATTTTCAGGTTATATTCTGGTTATGTTCAGGTTATATTCTGGTTATATTCAGGGTATTTTCAGGTTATATTCTGGTTATGTTCAGGTTATATTCTGGTTATGTTCAGGGTATTATCAAGTTATAGTCTGGTTATGCTTAGGTTATATTCTGGTTATGTTCAGGGTATTATCAGGTTATATTCTGGTTATGGTCAGGGTATGTTCAGGTTATGTTCTGGCTTAGAGATCACAAACTGAGATTTACTAAACAACTGTGAGCAAAATGACAATAAAACATCTACCAGTTGGGGTGAGAAAAATGAGCTTGTTTTTCTTTTGAAATAAGTTACTATTTCAGACCCAGTTGACAGATATTTGTTTAATATTAAAACTCACATCATTTTTATTTCATTTCCTAAAATTATATAAATCTTAAAATTCTAAAGTAGTTATGCTTCTCAAGTAAATGTAGATTTTTAGAAATGTTGATGTATTTGTTATAGAAAACAAGATAAAAACACTCATCGTTATATTTTGCATATGAACAAAAATGCAGCATTATAAATGAAGATGAATCACCTGTTTCAGGGAAGAGTTCAGGCACATGAGTGAGAACAAACTCCACCACGATAGACTGAACCCGAACCTCCATGAACGCAGCGGTGCCGTTAAAGCCCGTCGACTCGATGTCCTTTGATCTGCGTTTAATTATGCAAGCAGAAATGCAAAAATAAACCCAAATAATGCATGAGTGGTAACCCGGAGCTATAGTGAAAATGCTTTTTAACACCAGAAATGACACGCCTGCCATATTAATCATGCCTTTGTTGAAATTTCTTCTTGATTGATTAATCTATGCTATTTCCCCTCCAAATATTAATGTTACCACTGAATAATGCACCTAATAATCCTCATACTGGTAAATGAGTTGAGGCATAATATGACAGGGATGCATTCTTCAGTAGTACACAGACTTCCAGCGTAACCAGCAGCAAATAAACTAAATATGGGATGATTATTAAGTTTGTGTATGACAATGTGGGACATTAAAACAGTAAAACAATATATAACTAATTGTCTGATCATTTATGTGCTTTGTATCATTCCAGAAAACAATTATAACACACTGCAATATAATGTGTGTTAATTGCATGTAATTTAAATTCAGGGAATCTTATGCTCCACATTTTAGACATCCCTGTGTCAAATAGGTGGAAATAACGACACCATAAACTCTTGTAAAAGACAAGAACAAATTAATATTTTCTTATTAAACCAAAAGACTGATGAAAACGTGGGATATTTTCAAAATATGTGACATTCGGGAGAAAATACTGTGCTTTTCAATGCATAATGGCGCATGTGGTCAACCTACAGGCTTCAGTATATATATTTGGCAGTATGTAAAACTTAAGATTTGGCTTTTTAAACGTATCATAGGTGGAACAAACATTACACAGCAACTTTTTAATATTTAAGTTAAGCAAAAAATAAATAATCTTTTAAATTGAAGATAAAGCACCAAACAAGTTCTTCGTAGATTCTTTCTAATGGGTTATTTCCCCCCACTGCACACTGCATAGTAATGACGATTTTGATTTATTAATGTGTATAAAAGTATTCCTGATATGTTAATAAATGCAGTTTAAATGTTAAAGAATGGCTAAAATGACTGCACACACACACCTGAGTAAGTTCGGGGCCCAAACAATGGCCAGGTTTCTGGAATGCATGTTGGTCTCAGATGCAAAAGTGGACATTTTGACCAGATGACGCATCAAAAACTCCAGAGTCCTGCAGGAAAATACAGTGAAAACATCATAATAAATCACAATCACAAAAAGCTCATCATAATAAAGCTCAGGAGAGAATAAAAACAACTTAAAATAATTCAGATTAGAAAAGAATGAGTAGTTAGAAATTAAAAATAAAAATTGTAAATAGAAATCAGTAAGATCTATGTTGTGCACTATAATTTGTTATGCAATGAAAATCTACAGTATAAAGTCTGACTCTCAATCATCTTAAAAAAAAACTAAATCCATTTTCATTACTTAAAGTAAAGGGGAAGTCACAGAGTAAAGTGAGAAAATATGATACACCAGTGTTTTGGAATATGGAAAAACTGTCTTTACACTGTTTTTATATTATTTGTTTTTATTTTCTTATACTTGTCTCTTTTATTCCTGTTTATGTAAAGCACTTTGAATTGCCACTGTGTATGAAATGTGCTATAGAAATAAACTTGCCTTAAAAATATAAAACTATACACATTTACATAAACATATACACATATGATATGAAAATATAAAACTGTCAAATATAAGCCTGTACCATGATGGTGGATTAACAAAACTCAGGACTTCAGAATAAGATTTGAGTTGACAAAACCAAACTAGTGGATTCAGGCTTTGTTGGTTTCATGACAACGCTGCTCATAAACATTCTCGGTTAACCCAGGCTTTGTTAAGTTAAAACAAGTTGTAAAGTTAACTAAATAACTTTATAACTAACTTGCTATAGAAACTTATCCTGAAAGCTACCTCAGTTTTTGGAACCAAAACCTGAGGTTATCTGGTTACATATCCTTAAACTTATCTGGGTATGTCACATAACCTGCTTTCTTGAATACCCCCCAGAACATAACCTGAAGATAACTTGAATGTAATCCGAACATAACCTGAATATAACTAAAACATAACCAGAATTTGATATGAATATAACCTGAACATAATCAGAAAATAAACTGAATATAACCTGAACATAAAGAACATAACCTGAACATACTCAGATCATAGCCTGAATAAAAACTGAACCTAACCAGAATACAATCAGAACATAATCTAAATATAACCTGATCTTAACCTGAATATAACCAAAACATAACCTGAACAAAACCATAATATAATCAGAACACAACCACACCAAATCCTGAACCTAACCAGAACATAACATGAATATGACCTGAATATAACCAGAACATATCCAGACCATATCCATAATATAACCAGAACATAACATGAATATGACCTGAACATAACCAGAACATATCCAGACCATAACCTGAACATAAATTAAATATAATCAAAACATAACCTGAATATAACCAGAATATATTCAGAACACAACCTAAACATAGCCTGAATTTAACCAGAACATATCCAGACTATAACCTGAACCTAACCAGAACATAACATGAACATAACCTGCCGCTGAACAGGTTAGCAGTGCAATGTAAGATACCATGGTGGAAAAGATAGTATAAAGCTACCTTTGTGGTACCCAAAACCCAGGATTGGTGCAAACCAAATTAAAACTTGCTAACTAGCTAATCCAGCTTCATGGCAAAGGCCCCAGAAGAGCTTTGTTTATTGTGCATGTTTTACATTATGGTGAACACGTTTATAATCTGCAGCTGACCTGTAATGAGGAGCTGGTAAATCCTTCAGAACTTCTCGAATCTTCACCAACCTCTCGTCCTCCAGCTGAACCGCCACTGCATCCTGATAATGACAAGTTTATTTATACAGCACAAGTTTAATAACCTTTGTTGACAAATGTGCTTTCCAACAGGTAAACAGAAAGCAGACAGACGACTACAAACAGATAAAGAATAAATGTGAGTAAGTTGGCACCCCATAAAAATAAATAATCCCCAAAACTGCCATACATCGGTGCTGGTTTGTGCCATAAAAATGGACGCTTGTGCTGGTTTGGTGTCTGAGATGTTAATCAGGTTTTTTTTGATTGTGTGACGTCACATTCTGCCCCATGTTGCTTAAATCGCTCCAAATCAGCTCAATTTGTTAAAAGATTAAAACAAACGCAGTATCTATTTTCAAAAGTTTTTTCATTTGAATTTCACTTATCTTTGGGATTTTAGTTTGTTGCCTGTTTTTGCTGTATTTGTAAACTAGTAATGCACAATAAAAAATAAAAAATACTAAGAAAAAAGCATTTCAGACACCTAACCAGCACAAACGGCCGTCTTTGCGGCACAAATCAGCTTGGCTTAGTTCTGGGGATCATTTATTTTTATGGGGTGCCAACGTCACTGAGGTCGATCACCTCTGCTAACAGCCAAAAACCCAAAAATCTTAAGTCTAGACTGATTAGATGACGATAAATAAACATGATGCTTGAGTTTAACATGTTTAATTCTATCAGGCGAGAGATTAGAGTTAACAGAGACTCACGGCGAAGCGGTCGTACAGCTCATATGTGAGCAGAGGGTTTGGTAATTCTCTGAA
>NC_079436.1:58633445-58684574 GCF_903798145.1 Danio aesculapii
ACACACACACATATCAATATATCTGCACAGCAAACACAGAGAAATCTCTTAAATGACGATATATATAAGGTGGACAAATATCAGGAGTCGCCACGGCGGAATGAACCGCCAACTATTCCAGCATATGTTTTACACTGCGGATGCCCTTCCAGCTGCAACCCAATACTGGGAAACACCCATACACACTCATTCTCACACACACACACACACACACACTCATACACTAAGATTAATTTAGTTGATCAGTTCCCCTATAGCGCATGTGTTTGGACTGTGGGGGAAACCGGAGCACCCGGAGGAAACCCACGCCAACACGGGGAGAACATGCAAACTCCACACAGAAACACCAGCTGACCCAGTTTTAATTGTTATTATTATTTACAATGTATTCCCTTTAATTTAATTTAAAAAGAAAGTAATGTATTTGTCTGAGTGCAGTGTCAAATATTTGCAATAGTATCTGGATGCAGCCTTTATGATGCAAGCTGAGACTGCATCACTCAGCAATGCAATGTCAGAAACAATGCACTCAATGGAGCGAGTGACGTCACTGTGATGGGTAGAGTTAGGGGTGGGGTTAGGTGAGCCCATTAAGAAGCATTGGATGCAGCTCAGATTGCACTGCACCAGGTCTGCATCCCTCTCAATATTTGTTCTTGTTTTAAGCGGAAACTCACAGTCACACTGATCAGCTTCTCAGATTGTGTTTATACGTCAGAATAAAAGCGGGAAAGCGCACAGGACATCATCATATTACAGTAAAGTGAGTTATTATATATAATATACAAAAGTATTCACCCCCCGGTTAACTTCTGATTCTTGTTCAACATTTTCCTGAGTACTGTTTAAATTAATAAGTAAATTAGAGTTCACACCACTGCAAAAATAAGTTTAGCTCAGGAAAGGTCACTGTAAGAATGCTGGGTTGTTGGTAACCCAAAATTGGGTCAAATATGGACAAATTAAATGTTGTCTTCATTTTTTTTTAATTAAATGACATTTATTAATGAAATTTACGTGACACTTTTTTACCCAGCATTTGGGTTTGTCCATATTTGACCCAGTTTTGGATGACAACAGCCCAGTATTTTAAATATTGTGTTAAAAAATAGTTGCTGTCTTAAATATTTGGGTTGAATCAAATTAAATTCAATAGTCTTTTTTTTTTTGTCCGTGTTTTACCAGAAATTGGGTTAAAATTAGACACGTTTTTTTTAGAGTGCAGTCTGACTAATTATTTATAAACGTTGCAACGCAAATGCTGGGTCAAATGGACAAGAAAGTGACTGATGAAATTATTTTGATTAAATCTGAAAATTTAAGACCGAAACCTTTTATTTTTTACACAATCTACAAAATGTTTTGTTGGTAACCCAAAATTGGGTCAAATATGGACAAATCAAATGTTGTCTTCATTTTTTTGTTAAATGACATTTATTCATGAAATTTATATGACGCTTTTTTTACCCACCATTTGGGTTTGTCCATATTTGACCCAATTTTGGATTACAACAACCCAGCATTTTGAAGAGCGTGTTTTAAAAAAATAGTTGCTGTCTTAAATATTTGGATTGAATCAAATTAAATGTAATAGTCATTTTCCTGTACATGTTTTCCCAAAATTGGGTTGAAATTACACAGTGCTTTTTTAGAGTGCAGTTTGACTAATGATTCAGAAATGTTGCAACACAAATGTTGGGTCAATTATGGACAAGAAAATGACTGGTAAAGTTAATTTGAATAAATTCCAAAGTTTAAGACAGAAACCTTTTATTTTTTACACAATCTACAAATATTTTGCTGGTAACCTAAAATTGGGTCAAATATGGACAAGAAAATGACTATATATTTTTGAATTGAATTTAAATGAATGACCTGCTGTTTTGGATTACAACAACCCAATATTTTGAAGAGTTTGTAAAATTTTTTTAAAAACTTGCTGTCTTAAAACCAAATACATGTAATAGTCATTTTCTTGTTGGTGTTTTTGGGTTGAAATTACCCAGCATTTTTATGATTTCAATGATTGAAAAATGTCACAACACCCTCTAAAAATCTGGGATAATTTCAATCCAATACGGGTCAAATATGTACAGGAAAATGACTACTAAAGTTAATTTGATTCAACCCAAATGTTTAAGTCTACAAAATGATTTGTTGTTAACCCAAAATTGGGTCAAATATGGACAAATTCAACATTGGCTTAATTTTTTTAAATTTTGGACTGAATCAAATTAACCTTACCAGTCATCTTGTCCATATTTGACCCAAAATTGGATTGAAATTACTCAGCATTTGTACAGGGTGTTGCAAAATCATTAGTCAAACTGAACTCTAAAAAATGCTTGGTAATTTAACCCAATTTTGGGTAAAACATGGACAAGATAATGACTATTAAATTTAAAACCAAAAATGCAACAACTGTATATTTTTACACACACTCTTCAAACTGCTGGGTTGTTGTAATCCAAAACTGGGTCAAATATGGACAAACTCAACTGGTGGGAAAAAAGGTGGAATTTAAATTGAATGAAAATGTAATAGAAAAAAATGAAGCCAAAGTTGAGTTGTCCATATTTGACCCAATTTTGGGTTAACAACAACCTCACATGTTTAGAGTGCAGTTTGAGTCATGTTGCAACACTCTTTTAGAAATGCTGGGTACTTTCAATACAATTTTGAGTCAAAGGTGTGCAGGAAAACGACTGGTTAAATTAAATTGTTTACCCACTCTTTTGGGTTTGTCCATATTTGACCCAATTTTGAGTTACAACAACCCAGCATTTTCAGAGTGTGTAAAAAAAAAGTGCTGTCTTAAATTTTTAGAGTGATCAAATTAAATTTACTAGTCATTTTCTTGTCTATATTTGACCCAACATTGTATTGATTTGACTCAGCATTTGTTCAGTGTTGCAACATTTAAAATCATTACTCAAACTGCACTCTGAAAATGTTGGGTTATCAAGAAAATGTCTTTTAAATCATCTTCGTAAAGGTCATCTGATTTAAGTATTCTTTTTCAAATATAGAAAAACCAAATGTTGGGTTAAACAGTGTCATTTAAAATTACTTCAAAAATACTATGAAAAAAACTACTGGATTTGTCTATATTTGACCCAACATTGAGTTAAAACAGCACAGTATTTTTGTTGAGTATAGTTTGACTAATGCTTTTTAAACAAACTCTAAACAGTGCTGGGTTATTTTTTAAAATTCTATTTAAATGGAATTCAAATATAATATAATATAATATAATATAATATAATATAATATAATATAATATAATATAATATAATATAATATAATATAATATAATATAATACACTATAATATAATATAATATAATAAAATATAATATAATATAATATAATATCATATCATATCATATCATATCATATAATATAATATAATATAATATAATATAATATAATATAATATAATATAATATAATATAATATAATATAATATAATAATTTAACCCAATGTTTGGGTTTGTCCATATTTTACTTAAAGTTGGATTTAAACAACCCAGATATAATTATCTAGATTTAACTCAATGTTGGGTCAAATATGAAAGAAAAAAAACTATAGTTGGGTTTTAAAAAGGGTCATTTAAAATGTATTTAAAAAAAAAAAGAAAAAAGTATTGGATTTGTATATATTTGACCCAATATTGAGTTAAAACAGCCCAGGCTTTTTTTTAAATGCAGTTTGACTAATGCATTCCAAGTGCTGTAACAGACTCTAAACAATGCTGGGTTACTTGCAGTTAAGTTAATCATAACTTTGTCATTTTAATCCAATTTTGGACAAACCGAGACATTGGGTTACTATTTTAAAATTAAAATTAAATGAAATTCAAATTTACTATTAATAATTTAACCCAGTGTTTGGGTTTGTCCATATTTAAACAACATTGGAATAAAATTACAAATAACAGCCCAGCATTTGTTTAGAGTACAGTTTGACTAATGCTTTTTAAATGTTGCAACAGACTCTAAACAATGCTGGGTTATATAAACGCAAGTGTGGGTAAAATATGGAGAACCCTAAACATGTTGGAACTTTTTAAAAATGTAAATTAACCCAACATTTGGGTTAAATTATTATATTCTATTTGGGTTATATTATTTTTAATTTACATTTAAAAAAAATAACCAAATGTTTCGGTTCATATTTTACACAAAAGTTTAGATTGAAATGACCCAGTGATAATTACCCAGAAATAAATTAATGTTGAGTCAAATATGAAAAACAACAAATGTTGGGTTAAAAAGTGTCATTTAAAATGTGTTTTAAAAAAAGTATTTAAAAAAAGACATACTGGATTTGTCCATACTTTACCCAACATTGAGTTATACAGCCCAGGGTTTTTGTTTGACTAATGTTTTATAAACAAATTGGACTGAAATTACCTGGTGATACTTACCCACAAATAACTCAATGTTGGGTCATATATGGAAAAACCAAATGTTGGGTTAAAAAGTGTCATTTAAAATGTGTTGAAAATTATTATGAAAACAAATTCTGGATTTGTCCATATTTGACCCAACATTGAGTTAAACAGCCCAGGATTGCTGTTGAGTAGTTTGACTAATGCTGGGTCTAAACAATGCTGGGTTAAAATAACAAAAAATTCACAGGAGTGTAAATAATTTAGTCTTCAACTGTATGTGTGTGTGTGTGTGTGTGTGTGTGTGTGTGTGTGTGTGCGTGTGTGTGTGTGTGTACATATAATTGCCATATATCAGATTTCAATGTGGTGCTCCTCTAATTCACAACAACAGGAAGTAGAAAACCAACACGAGCACAAGGAGGAAATGCAAAAGCAGGACAGCATCTGAACAGATCATTTACGTGAGCGTATAAATCTGTCAATAATAATCAATACAGATGTCCAGAACTGAGCGCAGGGTGGGTCGTGTGCCGATCTCACCACCCGCTTCCTCCTCAGACATCGATTTCAGCTTTACACCCATAAAAAAACCACACCCTCAATGCTCAAACACACACTCTTTCACAAAACACACACAAAAACACAGCAAAAATCAGCTCAGATCCTCACACACCATCAGCATCCTCAGCTTCTTTCTGTGTTTTTGCATTATGCTAATTTGTAACTTTACACCAACTTTGTTCCTCTTGCGGAAATGACTGATCGCATCTGAAGGCCTTGAGTGTTTTTCGCTCTCAGCATCAAATAATAGAGAACTATTCCCAACTTTGAGCTTCACCATATGACTTTAGTACAATCCAGCGACTCTACAGCCAACAATCAATGAATAATTACGAATATAAGAGCTCACTTGAAAAGAAAAGCCTTGAGTTCTTACCTTTCTCTCTGCACCGGCACGAGCTTCAGTGTAAAGTGTGTGACGCAAGAAACCACTAAACTTCCCTCGCTGACTTCCTGAGTCTTTACTTTCTGTCTTGATTCTCCATTTCTGATGATCTCTGTGTTTATGCATCTGCGCTACTGCTTCACATGCCGACGACATCAGAAACCACGTCAAAAACTCTAATCGATTTGATGTCTAAATCTTGACGTCTATTTGACATCCACATATTGATGCTGTTTTGACCATCAAAATAAAGACACAAAAAGTGTTATGAGAAAAATGTTATTGATCTAAAAGATTTGATTAAAATTTACACCGAATTTTGTAATACTTTGTCAAAAAAACATCACAAATGCATAGATTAGATGTAAAAACCTTGATGTCTATTTGACATCCAAACCTTGATGTTGTTTTGCACATCAAAATAAAGACACAAAAAGTGTTATAAGAAAAATGTTATTCATCTGAAAGATTTGATTAAAATTTACTCTGGACTTTGTAGTATTTTAGCATAAAGAAAATGTAAAAAATGCCAATCGATTTGATGTCTAAACCTTGACATCTATTTGACATTCATATATTGATGCTGTTTTGACCATCAAAAAAAGCGCAAAAAGTGTTATAAGAGATGTTTTAATCATCTGAAATCTTTGTTTACAAATTCATACTGAACTCGTATTCATAAAGTAAATTACTTTGGCGTCAAAAATGGAATCTGATTTGATGTCTAAATCTTACATCTATTTGACATCCACATATTGATGCCTTTTTGACCATCAAAATAAAGATACAAAAAGTGTTATGAGAAAAATGTTATTCATTTGAAAGGTTTGGTTAAAATTTACACTGAATTTTGTAATACTTTGGTGTTAAAAACATCACAAATGCATCGATTACATGTAAAAACCTTGATGTCTATTTGACATCCAAACATTGATGTTGTTTTGACAATCAAAATAAAGACACAAAAAGTGTTATGAGAGATGTTTTAATCATCTGAAAGATTTGATTAAAATTTACACTGAATTTTGTAATACTTTGGTGTCAAAAAACATTACAAATGCATCGATTTGATGTCTAAACCTTGACGTCTATTTGACATCCACATATTGATGCTGTTTTGACCATCAAAAAAAAAAAGCAAAAATGTGGTATGAGATGTTTTAATCATCTGAAATCTTTGTTTACAAATTCATACTGAACTTGTATTCATAAAGTAAATTACTTTGCCGTCAAAAATAGAATCTGATTTGATGTCTAAATATTGACGTCTATTTGACATCCACATATTGATGCCATTTTGACCATCAAAATAAAGACACAAAAAGTGTCAAAAAAACATCACAAATGCATCGATTAGATGTAAAAACCTTGATGTCTATTTGACATCCAAACATTGATGTTGTTCTGACCATCAAAATAAAGACACAAAAAGTGTTATAAGAAATGTTTAACTCATCTGAAATCTTTGTTTACAAATTTACTGAATTTTGTATTTATACAATGCAAGTAAACTACTTTGGCGTCAAAAAAAAGCACATCAAAAATGCTAATTGATTTGATGTCAAAACCTTGACGTCTATTTGCCATCCAAACATTGATGCTCTCTTGACCATCAAAATAAAGATGCAAAAAGTTTTATTCATCTGAAATCTTTGATTCAAAATAAAAAATTTACACTGATTTTGTATAAATTTGGTGTAAAAAAAACATCAAAACTGCATCGATTAGATGTGACAACTATTTGACCATCAAATTTGTCCACATGACATCTATTTGACATCCACACATTGATGCCTTTTTGACCATCAAAAGACATAAAGTGTTATAATATAAGAAACGTTTTATTAATATGAAAGCTTCAATTCAAAATCCTAAATTTACACTGATTTTTGTACTAATTGAGCATAAAAAAACATAAAAAATTCTAATCGATTACATGTCTAAACCTTGACATCTATTTGACATCCACACATTGATGGCTTTTTGACCATCAAAATATACACAAAGTGTTATAATATAAGAAAGTTTTATCCATCTGAAAGCTTTGATTCAAAATTCTAAATTGACACTGATTTTGTACTATTTTGGCGTAAAAAAAACATCAAAAATGTATTATTGATTAGATGTGAAAGCCTTGACGTCTGTTTGACATCCATACATTGATGCATTTTTACCATCAAAATAAAAATCCTTCAATTAGAAATTAATACAGAATGTTTTATTCATACACGTAAACTACTTTGCCGTAAAAAAAAAAAGATAATCGATTTGATGTCTAAACCTTGACGTCTATTTGACATCCACAAATTGATGCCTTTTTGACCATCAAAAAAAGACACAAAGTGTTATAACATAAGAAAGGTTCTATTTATATTAAAGCTTCAATTCAGAATCCTAAATTTACGCTGATTATTTTACTACCTAGGCGTAAAATAAAAAAAAAACATAAAAAATTAGATGTGACACTGTCTATTTGACATCCAAGCAATGATGCTCTTTCCATCATCAAAATAAAGACACAAAAAGTGCTATAATATAAGAAAAGTTTCATTTATCTGACAGCTTATTATAAAAAGGTAAATTTACAGTGGATTTAGTATTCATACAATGCATGTAAACTACTTTGGTGTCAAAAAAAATGTGAAAAATGCAAATCAATTTGATGTCAAACCTTGACGTCTTGACGGCTTTCTTGACCATCAAATAAAAGATACAAAAAGTGTTATAAGAAGTTTAATTTATCTTAAAGCCTTGATTCAAAACTTACATTGATTGTGGACTACTTTGTTATCAAAAAACCTCAAAAATGCATCAATTAGATGTAAAAACCTTGACGTCTATTTGACATCCAAGCATCGATGCATTATTTATCATCAAAATAAAGACACAAAAAGTATTATAAGGAAAGTTTTACTTATCTGAAAGCTTTGATTACAAATTTGATTACAAATGCTTGTAAACTATTTTGACGTAAAAAAAAGTCAGTTGATTTGATATCTAAACCTTGATGTCTATTTGACATCCAAACATTGATGCCTTTTTGACAATCAAAGTAAAAACATTTAATTTATCTGAAAACTTCAATCCAAAATCCTAAATTTACACTGATTTTGTGCTACTTTGGTGTCAAAAAACATTGAAAATACGTTGATTAGATAGATGTCTAAACCTTGACGTCTATTTGACATCCACACATTGATGCAATTTTGACCATCGAAATGAAGACAAAAAGCAATGTGGTATAAGAAATGTTTTATTTATCTGAAAGCTTCGATTTGAAATTCAAAATTTATACTGAATTTTGTATCCATACAATGCATGTAAACTACTACTTAATAAAAAAAACACATCAGAAATGCTAATTGAATAGATGTCTAAACCTTGAGGTCTATTTGACATCCAAACATTGATGCAGTTTTTACCATCAAAATAAAGACACAAAGTGTTATAATATAAGAAATGTTTTATTCATCTGAAAGCTTCGATAATAAATTAGAAATTCACACAATTTTGTATTCACACAATTTAATTTACATATCATGCATATGAACTACAATTACACTGAATTTTGTATGCCTATCCTCAGAGTGAAAAGATGGATCTACAATCATACAGTAACCACTGGAAGATATTAAAATCTGTAGACGATGCTGAAAAACTGAAAAATCTGCAGGTCAAAGGATTTTTCTGAAGACTGCAGCAGTTGTTCAGAACAAACTCAAAAAGAAACTCATCAACAACCATCACGAAGCAGAAAAAACAGAAGTACATCATTAAGAAACCACAAGTGTTAAAAACCAAGGGTTCACAAACTTTTGCACAGGTTTGTATGTTTTGTCTTGTAAACATCTTACTCTGGTCAGTGTTTTGTAATGATCTTTCTTTTTTTTGTTTTTTTACCAATTCTACAAGGAGGTCACAAACTTTTGCACAACACTGTATAAATGACCTTTAGAAACCTGAAACATACATGGAGTCAGTAAATAAAATAAATAATAAAACACTAATTTGACACGAACAAGGATTTGCGGTTCATCCAAATCAGCTGATGTGGAGCATCACCACACGCAATTAATCATAAATACCAACAATATTCAGAGAACTGATACTTAAACAGGAGCAGAAGTGACACATATTCATTTATAATGCTTTTCAAGGTACTACAATGTACTTTAAAAGACTTGCATTGACTAATCATGGAATATATCAAGGACAACAGGTAATATCCATTGAAAAACCAATCAACAAATTGGCATTTCGACAAAAATATTGGCATTTCTATAGTACAATCTAAAAAAAACACACACAAAAAACACATTACAATACAATAGAGATTTGCATGCTTGCCATCATAGTACTGAAAGATAATTATATTCACTTACCATGGTATTTTTACAGTACTTAAAAGAAAAGCATTGTGTTAAGATGGTAAATTTTGAACACAAAATAGCCTTTCCATTGAGAAACTGTCAAAACAAACACAAATATGCTTATTTTAAGTGTACATAAAACAATCAAATATACCACATATACCACGGTATAAATGATTACCACTGTATATTCAATGTAGGACTACCATGCCATTGAGACCATACTGAAAAACCAATTAAATCCAAAACAAATGAGCATTTCTGTGGCAACATGTCCAGAAGCATTACAAGACTTTGATTTACAGTCTACTTATTTTATTACATTATTTTCTGTGGTGTTCTCATGGTATTTAAAAGAACTGCATTTCTATATGATAAATGTCAAAGAAAACAAAACAAATCAAGCACAAATATGTATTTACATGGTACTATGTACAAGAAAACACAATATAGACCATGGTATTTGCATGCTACTTTAGGATATTTCAAAGACTTGCAATGTTACCATGGAAAATGTCAAAGATGCATTGCATTTCTATGGACATAACCCTGCTGAAAAAACAGCATATGCTGGTAAGGTATGTTTTGATGCTGGTATGCTGGTCTTGCTGGTCTTAATGCTGGTTTTGCTGGTCTCAATGCTGGTCCTGCTGGTCTCAATGCTGGTCTTGCTGGTCTCAATGCTGCTCCTGACCAGCATTGAGACCAGCAGGATCAACATTGAGACCAGCAAAACCAGCATTGAGACCAGCAAGACCAACATTGAGACCAGCAAACCCAGCATTGAAACCAGCAAAACCAGCATTGGGACCAGCAAAACCAGCATTGAAACAAGCAAGACCAGCATACCAGCATCAAACCATACCTTCCCAGCATATGCTGTTTTTTTTCAGCAGGGAAAGCAATCAAAATAAACACAATTAGGCTTTTAATTGCTGCCATGCCCAAACACATTGCAATACCATGTTTATTTTATAGTATTACCAAGTATTTAAAAGAATTGCATTGACTTAAAGGGGTAAATGTCCAAGAAAACATGGCATTTCCATTGACAAACCAATCAAAACAAACTCAAATATGGTACCATACAATACCATTGTACATCTGGTATATATTGCTTTTTTCTGCACATGGTACCATATTAATGCATATTTGAGTTTTTTTTTATTGTTATTTTTCGATGGAAAACCGTGTTTTCATTCAAATAAATGTACACAAACTCAAATATGTACAATGGGGAAAACAAATTCTGAACATGTCATGTTTTTTCCTGTGAATAATATTTCTAAAGGAGCTTTTGACATGAAATTAAACCAGATTTTGGTAAAAACTCAAACAATACAAACATAAAAATAAAACAGAAACTAAATCTGAAATGAGTTGTGTGTAATAACAATGGACTGACAGAAGGAGAATCAATAAACTACTGAAATGTATTTAATACTTTATATAAACGGCTTTTTTGTTAACGGCAGCTTAAAGACGCCTCTCATATGGAGAATGAAGTCACATGCATTGCTCAGATACGAGTTTCTCACAGACTTCAACAAAGTGTGAAAACCTTGATGCTTCTGTGGGTCTCGTCTATCAAATCTGAGCGTTATTTTGTATTTTCCATTGGGTTTACATCAGGTGATTGGCTAGGCCATTCTACAGCTTGATTTTATTTCTCTGAAAGCATCTGATAATCTCCTTGGCTGTGTTTTGGATCATTGTCTTGCTGAAATGTCCAGCCTGGTTTCATCTTCATCCTCCTGCTAATGTAGATGTTGGACTGAAGCAGCTGATATTCATTTACACTGAGGAAGGACAGAGGGTTGCTGAAGAACTACTGAGAGATTACAGCTGCTGTCTGGGCTTTCACTGCTGAACTACACCTCCCTTTCTTCATGTGTTTAACACTTTTTCCCTGTGTTATTTCATTTTATTACACAGAACTTCATTTGTAAACTAATTAGATTTGTTTTCTTGGCATATATGGATTTATTTGGTTGTTATCAACATCTGGTGTTCAATACTTATTTCCGCCAGTATATTTAAATGGTGCTATGTACAGAAAACTGATTATATACCATATATACCATGGTTTTGAATTATTCCAATATTCACTTACCATAGTATTTCCATTGAAAAAACAATTAAAACAAACTCAAATATGTATTTATATGGTGCCATGTACAGAAACAACAACATTTACAAAATGTACCAGGGTATTGAATGATTACCATATTCACTTCCCATAGTATTTCCTGATACTTCAAGAGATTTCAAAGACTTGTATTGCATTCCCACGGAAAATGTCCCAAAAAAAGAGAGATTTTCTTTTTTAGATTTACCACTTTAAGGCAATGCAGTTCTTTTAAATATGGGAATACTATTAAAAACACATGGTATCGCAATGTTTTTGGGCATGGCAGCAATTAAAAGTCTAATTTTGTTTATTTTGATTGCTTTTTCTGTAGAAATGCCATGTATCTTTGACATTTTCCATGGTAAAACAAAGCAAGTTTTTGAAATACCCTGAAGTACCATGAAAATCTTATAAGTGAATATGGTAATCATTCAATAGCATTGTACATTTGGTATATATAGTTTTTCCTGGACATGGTACCACTTAAATACACACGAGTTCGTTTTGATTGGTTTGTCAATGGAAATATCATGCTTCCATTGACAAAAACAATCAAAACAAACTCAAATCTGTATTTATATGGTACCAAGCACCAAACAACACGGAGAGCTCAATGAAGTTGTTTATTTAGCATAGCAGTCTCAAAGTACAAGCAGTACTCTGGATTCAGCTGCGTAAGAATAAACCCTGAACATTCTTAAACTCAATACGGTTTTAATTTACTGCCTTTAGATGGTAATGAAGTCACTCCTTGGCTACCGCTCCAGCTGTTCTCTGCAGTTTCGACACCTCATTGTCTGAGATGATTCTCTGTGTCCACACCCATCCCTATTCTACAATTGCTATCATTTGCAAGACAACGAATTGTGGAGTTGTCTTCTCTATCATCATTCAGCCCTTTTGGGAAATGATTATAAACACACTATTTAGAGTGGAAGTTGGGTTAAGGCAGGTTTATGTCTTATATATACTATGGTTTTGAATTATTACAATCTTCACTTAACAGTTTTTTCATTGAAAGAACAATCAAAACAAACTCAAACGTGTATTTATATGGTACCATGTACACAAATATGCTTAAAACACATAAAACAGAAAATATACCACATATACTATGGTATGAATGATTGCCATATTTACTTACCACAGTATTTTCATGGTATTCAAGTTATTTTATGGATTACCTTGACATTTGTAGTGAAACACCAAATAAAACCAATAAAAATGGGCTTTTTGCATGGCAACATGTTCAAAAACATTGCAATACTTTGATTTATAGGCCTACATGTTTATTATATTCTTTTTTGTAGTGTTTTTATGGTGTTTAAAGGAACTGCATTTTCATAATATGGTAAATGTCAAAGATAACATGGTGTTTTCATTGGAAAAAACTATCAAAAACTCAAATGTGTATTTATATGGTACCATGTACAGTAAAAACAATATATATATACCAAATGTGCAATGGTATTCAATGATTACCAAATTCACTTACCATAGTATCTTCATGGTACCTTAAAAGACTTGCATTGTATTACCATGGAAAATGTCAAAGATACATGGCATTTCTTCTGAAAAAAGCAATAAAAATAAACACAATTAGACTTTTAATTGCTACCATGCCCAAAAACAATGCAATACCATGTTTTTAAATAGAATTCCCAAGTATTTAACAGAATTGCATTGCTCTAAAAAGGTAAATGTCCAAGAAAACATAGTATTTTCATTTCATATATTCTCAAATATGTATTTATATGGTACCATGTGCTGAAAACTCAATATATACTATGGTTTTGAATTATTATAGTATTAACTTACCATATTTTCATGGTACTTTAGTGGCTTGCATTACCCTACAGTGGTAAATGTTAAAGACACATGGCCTTTGTTCTGAAAAAACAAACAAACAATCAAAACTGGGCATTTCATGCAGTCATGAGCAAAAAACTCTACACTTTGACATGTAAATACAAACAAAAACTATTTAGAAATGAATTTTGCATCTTGTTTTTCATTGTATTTACTCACGAATACATTTGTTATGACTTGAAATTGATTATTAACAACAAAATGGTGAACGATGGAACTTTCTTTATTTGATAAGTTGTTTTAATCTGATAATGACTTTTTTAATTCATGTTATTAGGAACGTGCCATATATAAACTATTCCCAACTTCAAATAATATGTTGATCACAAAAAGCACTGAAAACATTTAAATCCATGTAAATGTGCATTTTGCTGTCCAGCAGGAGGCGCTTTTACAAAGTTTCTCTAAATTTCTTTAGTATCAAAAACGACTGGTCCGCCTCGATCAGGGTTGCCAAGTCCGCGGTTCAAGCATTTCCAGTTTTTCTCAGTGGCTTTGGTGCATTTCTCACAGCACTATTTACATTTGCACAACAGTTAGTGCATTTCTCTAAACAATTAGTCTTTTGTGCAAATCACAGTAGCAGTTTCTCACTCCTTCCAGCAGATTGCAGACGCTTTTGGACATGCATCTACTGCGTTCATACAACTCTCTGCTGTTTATAACATTATCATTAGCTTATGTCATGTCACTCAAAGTTAACTACACTTGTGAATGCTGAATAGTCAGTCCATAATAAACTAATAGTCCTCATTTCATTACTGGAGTCATTACAGAAACAAATGTTGAACTAGTCAAAATCTGTCAAGTTAATTTTATTAAAAGAATGTTAAAGCTTTTTTTGATGAATTTGATGAATGATTTACAGACCTGTGTATGTTGTGGGTTCAGTTCCAATATGTGCTGCAATATTGTCTACAGTTGTGCACAGCTCTACAAAAAGGAAGTGTATGTTTGTTGTAAATAAGGGTGTTTATTCTTTTGCACAATGCTGTGAATAAATTAGAAATGCACAGAGCATCTGCAGTAAACATGTGAAACATACATATTCAGTGTCTTGTACTCAGATACCGCACTAAATGCAGTGATGTCTAACTTTACTGTAGTCTTCAAACGGCTGTGCACAGTATATAATGCTGTCTTGAGCATTTTCAGGACTGTTTTGCATTGGAAATAAATGTACAGAGTAAACTGACATGATGAAAACATGACAAAGCCATCTTGTTCATAAACAACGGTGTCAGGACTTTTCATCCTGATGACACTCACACTTTCATTGACATCAATACTTTTGAGGAATGAGCTCATAGATGGATGGATGGATGGATGGATGGATGGAACGTTAGATAGAACGATAGATAGATAGAACGATAGATAGATAGATAGATAGAACGATAGATAGATAGATAGATAGATAGATAGATAGATAGATAGATAGATAGATAGATAGATAGATAGATAGATAGATAGATAGATAATATTCACTCATTTATTGCACGTTGCTGATCATCAGATATAAAATATAGCATTATGACTGCTTTATAACAGTATAAATCATTATTAACTAGTAATAAAATATACAGAATGTATTATTAACACTACAACGATATGCAAGTTTAAAATGGTAAATACCAATTGTACAATGGTATTGAATGATTACCATAATCACTAACCACAGTATTTCTAAGCTATTTTAATGTATTTCAATAGAAAAATGTCCAAAAAAGGAGGGATTTCCATTGAAAACCAATCAAAACAAACTCAACTACATCATAATTATATGGTATACATATAAAAATGTACAAAGCTAATGAATGATTACCATATTTACTCATCATAGTATTTTCATAGTATCATAGTATGTGAATGATTAGTTTATGTATGTGAGTTGCATAGTTAGATGTCAAGTTTAAGCGAACTGGGCGAGTTTTAGTATATTTCTGCTTTAGTATGGACATGCGTAATTTAGCTTAGCAGATCTGGCAACCCAACGCAAAGAAAAGCGTCACGTGACCGCACGCTTGCCGCCTCAGCAGAGCTCCGGACAATAATATTTACACGACAATAGTGGCTGCAACCCAACATACATTACATTTAAATATACATTATAATTAAAAATAAAAACACGCAGGAATAAGCGCGAATCCTGCTCTGTTTTCATTCCGCCGCTTCTTGTGAACGGAGAGGGTCGTGTGTGTGTGTTTATTAGCTAACGTTATTCGGCGGTACATTAGTCGGAGTGCGTCGTGTGCTGCAGATCAATAAACATCGTTTTGGCGGATTACAAATGGAAAATATGGCCTTCCAGACGCAGCTGCTGTCCGTCATGGAGGTGCTGGCGGCGGCGGCGGTGGAGGAGATCCAGCGGCGCGTGGAGGAGAGCTGCGCCGGCCTGAGGAGCGAGCTGAGCCGCAGCCGGAGAGACATCGAGTCGCTGAAGAGGAAGTGTGTGTTAATGGACGGAGAGCTGAGGAGAGTCCGTAGGAGGAGAGGTCAGAGACCCACACTACACACACACTACATATATACTACACACATACTATATATTACATATACTACACACACACAAACTATAAAAGAGGAAGTGTGTGTTAATGGACGGAGAGCTGAGGAGAGTCCGTAGGAGGAGAGGTCAGAGACCCACACTACACACACTACATATATACTACACACATACTATATATTACATATACTACACACACACACACACTATAAACGAGGAAGTGTGTGTTAATGGACGGAGAACTGAGGAGAGTCCGCAGGAGAGGTCAGATATGCACACTACACACTGTATACTACACACACTACATATTACATATATACTACACTCTCTCACACACACACACACACACAATAGAAGAGGAAGTGTGTGTTAATGGACGGAGAGCTGAGGATAGTCCGTAGGAGGAGAGGTCAGAGACCCACACTACATATATACTACACACATACTATATATTACATATATACTACACACACACAAACACACACACACACTATAAAAGAGGAAGTGTGTGTTAATGGACGGAGAGTTGAGGAGAGTCCGTAGGAGAGGTCAGAAATGCACTCTACACACTGTATACTACACACTGTATACTACACACACTACATATTACATATATACTACACTCACACACACACACACACAAAAGTGTGTGTTAATGGACGGAGAGCTAAGGAGAGTCCGCAAGAGAGGTCAGAAATGCACACTGCATACTACACACACTACATATATACTACACACTGTATACTACACACACACTACATATATACTACACACTGCATACTACACACACACTATAGAGGAGGAAGTGTGTGTTAATGGACGGTGAGCTGAGGAGAGTCTGCATGGGGAGAGGTCAAAGATGCACACTACATGCACACTACTTATATACTACACACTGCATACTACACGCACACTACATATTACATATATACTACTCACACACACACACACACTATAGAGGAGGAAGTGTGTGTTATTTGACGTTGGGCTGAGGAGAGTCTGCATGGGGAGAGGTCAGAGATGCAAACTACATACTACACACACAATATGTACTACATATATACTACACACACACACACACACACACACACACACTCACTATAGAAGAGAAAGTGTGTGTGTGTGAATGGACGGAGAGTCAGCAGGTGGAGAGGTTATAAGCACACTACACACTGCATACTACACACACATGCAAACACACCATAATACACACGTGAACACACAAATTGATCTGCTAATAGATACCAGTAGGATGGTTTATGTAGTCAAGAGGATAAGAGTGTGAGTGTGTGTGTGTGTGTGTGTGTGTGTGTGTGTGTGTGTGTGTGTGTGTGTGTGTGTGTGTGTGTTCCAGTGTGGATTTGTGGAACATCAGACCGATTTTCTGCTCCGCTCAAGAACCACAGAGATCAAGAACAGACCCCAGATCAGACGCTCAGTATCGAGCAGGTGAGGATGAACACACACGCATACGCGCACACACACACACACACACACACACACACACACACACACACACACACACCGAAAAACACACTCATCTAGAGGAGCTTTAAAAGCCAGATTTCCAGATTGTAATACATTTAATAAAATGATTAACATTATTCAAAATTTATATACTTTTTAGGGCTCTCATATCCTGATAACTATATATATATATATATATATATCATAATACATTACACAGCCTTAGTCTTTTTATTTAAAGAGCCATGTAATATAATAATAATAATAATAAAAGTATTATTAATGTGTGTACAATAGTGTTTTAAAAAAAAATCATATTACCTGAAAAAACTTATTTAAAAATGCATTTTTATTGTACATACACACATATACATATATATTAAGTTATTGCACTCTGTATTATTAGTCATGTACACTCCCCGGCCACTTTATTAGGTACACCTTACTAGTACCGGGTTGGACTCGCTTTTGCCTTCAGAACTGCCTTAATCCTTCGTGGTATAGACTCAACAAGCTACTGGAAATATTCCTCAGAGATTTTGCTCCATATTGACATGATAGCATCACACAGTTGCTGCAGATTTGTCGGCTGCACATCCATGATGCCAATCTCCCGTTCCACCACATCCCAAAGGTGCTCTATTGGATTGAGCTCTGGTGACTGTGGAGGCCATTTGAGTACAGTGAACTCATTGTCATGTTCAAGAAACCAGTCTGAGATGATTGGCGCTTTATGACATGGTGCGTTATCCTGCTGGAAGTAGCCATCAGAAGATGGAGACACTGTGGTCATAAAGGGATGGACATGGTCAGTAACAATACTCAGGTAGGCTGTGGTGTTGACACCATGCTCAATTGGTACTAATGGACCCAAAGTGTGTCAAGAAAATCTCCCCCACACCATTACACCACCACCACCAGCAGCCTGAACCGCTGATACAAGGCAGGATGGATCCATGCTTTCATGTTGTTGAGGCCAAATTGTGAGCCGAGCATCCGAATGCAGCAGCAGAAATGGAGACTCATCAGACCAGGCAACGTTTCTCCAATCTTCTATTGTCCAGTTTTGGTGAGCCTGTGTGAATTGTAGCCTCAGTTTCCTGTTCTTAGCTGACAGGAGCGGCACCCGGTGTGGTCTTCTGCTGCTGTAGCCCATCCGCCTCAAGGTTGGACGTGTTGTGTGTTCAGTGATGCTCTTCTGCAGACCTCGGTTGTAACGAGTGCTTATTTGAGTTACTGTTGCCTTTCTATCAGCTGGAACCAGTCTGGCCATTCTCCTCTGACCTCTGGCAACAACAAGGCGTTTGTGCCCACAGAACTGCCGCTCACTGGATATTTCCTCTTTGTCAAACCATTCTCTGTAAACCCTAGAGATGGTTGTGCGTGAATCTCAGTAGATCAGCAGTTTCTGAAATACTCAGAGCAGCCCGTCTGGCACCAACAACCATGTTACGTTCAAAGTCATTTAAATCCCCTTTCTTCCTCATTCTGATGCTCACTGTGAACTGCTGCTGCCATGTGTTTGGCTGATTAGTAATTTGCGTTAAGCAGTTGGCAGGTGTACCTAATAAAGTGGCCGGTCAGTGTTAAAAGTTTGCTGTTGTCGTGTTTTATCTCATCACTTTTACCCTTCATGTTTGATGATTCGTCTGTTCTTGTGTTTTGCAGTCAGTCTGTTTACTAGAAGATGAAACCAGAGCTCCAGAAATCAAACAGGAACAGGAACCAGCAGGTATAAATAAATAAAGCAACATTTTTCTGATTTACCTTTTAATTAAATGTGCTATAGAAATAAAGATGAACCGAACTGAATACAAAGATGGCCGTCAAGAGAACAGACTTGCGTTAAAGGGACTCATACTCAGGTTTCTTCTGCAATACACAGGCACTGAACAGCAGATTCCCAGTGAGCACAACACAGAGATCCCAAAAGCAAATTTTGATGCTTCGGAAATCCAAAACACACTCTTCGCACACACACAGACATCAGCAGAGCATGTAAAACACGACCAAGAGGAAGAGGAGGAGTGTGTGGAGCTCCAGGTTAAAGCTGAAGAAGAAAACCACCAGCACTGGACATTTGAACAACCCATCGACGTCCAGCTAGAAAACACACCAGCAGAACAACCCCTCCAGCATGAAGACGACACGCATGCACAATCAGACGATCACACACAGATGGAGTTCAATGCGGGAGAGCGTGACGAGGCTTCTATGTGTGGTGTGAGCGCGAGCGTGCGGCGGCTGCGGACTCATTGGCACTCCGGTGTGGAGGTGAAGCGCTACAGCTGCACGTTCTGCCGCAAAAACTTCAGTCGCTTTAGTCAGCTGAAGGAGCATCTGCGCAGTCACACTGGAGAAAAGCCCTTCACCTGCGCGCAGTGCGGACGCAGCTTCACCAAACACTGTAATCTCATCCGACACGCCGTCGTGCACAGCGGAGAGAAGCCGTATCAATGCACACAGTGCGGGAAACGCTTCACACAGAGATCCAGCCTCAAATCACACCAGCGCATGCACACAGACGCCTGGGAGAACAGGTGATCCTGACGGTGGAGGAGTAAACCGCTGTTTCCATCCTTTTATTTTTATGCACACTTTGGAATATTGCATTAAGTTACAACTACAGTAATTAATCTGTTGTGCTGATTCAATTGTTGCTATGGAAACACAACAACTACAGTAATTGATCTGTTGTAGTGACTCTATAATTGCCATGGTAACAACAAATACAGTAATTGATCTGTTATAGCGATTATATAGTTGCCATGGTAACAACAATTACAATAATTCATCTGTTATAGCGATTCTATAGTTGCCATGGTAACAACAACTACAGTAATTGATCCGTTATAGCGATTCTATAGTTGCCATGGTAACAACAAATACAGTAATTAATATGTTATAGTGATTCTATAGTTGCCATGGTAACACAACAACTACAGTAATTGATCTGTTGTAGCTAACTAATAGTTACCATGGTAACAACAAATACAGTAATTGATCTGTTATAGCGATTCTATAGTTGCCATGGTAACAACAACTACAGTAATTGATCCGTTATAGCGATTCTATAGTTGCCATGGCAACACAACAACTACAGTAATTGATCTGTTATAGCGATTCTATAGTTGTCATGGTAACACAACAAATACAGTAATCTTTTGTGCCGATTCTATAGTTGCAACAGTAACTCAACAACTGCAGTAATTGATCTGTTGTGTTGATTCTATAGTTGCCATGGTAACACAAGTTGAGTAATTGATCTGTTGTATCAATTCTATAGTTGCCATGGTAACATTACAACTACAGTAATTGAACCGTTGTAGATACTCTGCAGTTGCCATGGTAAAACAACAACTATAGTAATTGATCTGTTGTGGCAGTTCTATATTTGCCATTGTAACAAAACAACTACAGTAATTGATTCATTGTGGTCTTTTTATAGTTGCTATGGTAACAACATCAACTACAGTAATTGGTCTGTTTTGGCGATTCTATAGTTTCCATGGTAACAACTACTGTAATTGATCTGTTGTGCTGATTCTACAATTGCAATGGTAAAACAACAACTACAGTAATTGATCTGTTATGCTAATTCTATAGTTGCCATGGTAACATAACTTCAGTAATTGACCCTTCGCTAAGCCACACCCGAAAACAGTCACAGACCAATCGTGGCTGAGCAACTGTAAATAGGCGTAGGAGGTTTGTCAGGCTTTCGAGCAAGGGAAACAAGCCAAAGCGTTGTGCATATGGATTATGCAAATCTGATACCCGGTATCCTAAAAGTTTGGATGGGGTAGTGGAATTTCTCCGAGGGGAGAAATGCCAGGCGTAGATCAAGCCATGTGGGGGCCATAAAGGCAGCACAATTCAGTCATTTTCCATCCTTTTCAAGCTATGAATATTTGGATCATATCAACAGAACAAAACAGAGATGTGATCACAAACTGGGCACTTGGAATCAATTACAATACTTTACCTGCAGCTGTTTCAGTCATTTTAAACCCTCGTCTCCCTGTCAGAGGTACAATTCACAGATGTTTTTGTCTGTCTTTTGGAGATTTAGTCGTTGATGATGGCGTTATAGGCGGTTAGTGATGGCGGTTAGTGTCTGCTTTCATATTTGATGTCAGTTTTTTTTCATATTTGCTGTCGGATTAATATTTGCTGGTAGGGAAAATATTTTATTGCACAATAGTCTGTCAGGCTTTTTGGCTAAAAAAGAGAAATCAGAGTTTAATTAGTTATTATTATATTATTTTTAGATTTCACCTCACCTGCTGTGCATGAACTAAGATGTTGATCGGTCAGCATATGAGGCAGCTAGGCTTTGCTTCAATTTTAATTCAATTAATTTCTAATCGCTTGCGTTGTGAATATGCCCCTGTAATGCATACTAGTCTTTTTTGTCTGGCTTGCTCAGATATCTTACCTGTTTGACAAAAATGACCAATTATCTCCCTGGAAATGTCTGACACTGGCGCATACATACTGTAATAGACGTGCCAGGCATGAAAGCTTGACAGCCGTAACAACAGTAACTAAGGAGGGCGGGGCATAGCGAAGGATCAATTGATTCATTGTGGTCGTTCTATAGTTGTCACGGTAACACAACAACTACAGCAAGTGATCTGTTGTGCCAATTCTATAGTTGCCATGGTAACAACAACCTCAGTAGTTGATTCATTGTGTGATTCTATACTTGCCATGGTAACAAGACAACTACAGTGATTGATTTGTTGTGGTTATTCTACAGTTGCCAAGGTAACATGACAAGTATAGCAGGTTTATATAACTATATACCTTCTGAGGTGCAACTCATTTATTATAGAAGAAACGAGCACAGTGTCTTCCCCCAACGCATGGAACTACACTTCTCTGAGCAATATTTGTGCAAGTTTAGCAGGAAGTGAGGATTTTGGTCTCTTGATTCTGATTGGATGGAAACGCTGCTTTATGTTTATGCAATATTCCAGTTTTGCGCATAAATCTAATTCACATCTTTGGATGGAAACACAGCTAGTGCCTGCGGGACATTGCAGTGTTTTAGATGTGCTTTTCTTACACTTCTAAAGTCGTATTTTTGTATTTTATTTGTTTTCAAGCTGTATTATATCATGTGTTGTGTGTGCTACGTGTTATCTGTCTGCATGACTGAATTAAAGATTTAGAAATGGTGATTTGCTGATTCCGTTTGAACTTTTAAAAATATATATTTATCTTTTTTTTACTTTAAAGTTTACATTTTTTGTTGGCATTACTGGAATATAATGCCATGTATTTTAAATGTTAATAATATTAAGTTGTTAGATAGCCTATTTTGATGATTAACAACAATAAACACATCGTGTGTGTGTGTCTCTTTGTTCAGAATTAGATCTGTTGTGGTGATTCTACAGCTGCTATGGTAAAGCAAAAACTATAGCCCCTTTCACACAGCGATACTGGTAAATATCCGGACTATACTGGTAAATAAAAAAAAAGACCATTCACACATCCATCCCAAAATACCAGTAAATTCTGACATCATTAACCAGAAATGAGCTCTAAATGGCTGCGCTGGTGTTTGTAAAAATAGAAGGGGTCAGGCTTTTGTTGATGGTTTCACTTTTATTTAAAGCTTTTACCCTGAGACATCCAAAGCAGAACCGCAGGTATATGTTTACACATTTAACTACATAGTAAACTCTGTGAATGGATCAGTATTGTGAACAACTTAGATGAAAACATATAGAGAAGCACTGTCAATGTTTAAATAATATGTGTGTGTGCTGGCGCTCACCTGTTGCTTTACGTGCACACGCGTCCAGCAACTGAAGCAGAGCTTGAAGGTAAACAAACAGCAGTTTGTCATAAGCATTTTATCAATATTTGTTTCCACAGTTGGCATTAATAATGAACATAGAAGCATTATCTGACTAACATCCAGCAGCTAAATGTGTCTGGAAAAATATTCAAAGTGCAGAATAAACAGTGCAGATGTGCATGCGTCTGAATGTTCTGATTGGCTGGATCAGACGTCTCACGTTAGCGTGTTCTAATCGTAAACGTGCTCTTTCTGGCAATCTTCCTTCTGCGTTCACAGCGCAGCATTCCGGAAAATTACAGATAATGTTACAACTTCTCTTTCCGGAAAATTGCCGGAAACGAATTTACCGGTATTTTCAAAAAGGGCCTGTTCACACATACAGACCTTTCTGGAAAACTGACGGTAATTTTCCGGAAAGGTCTTTATGTGTGAAAGGAGTTAATAGTTTTATAATAGTAATTAATGTTTTGATTCTACAGTTGCTATGGTGATGCAACAATTATAGTCATAGATCTGTCGTGGTGATTCTTCAGTTGCTATGGTAACGCAATAACTATAGTAATAGATCTGTCATGGTGATGCTTCAGTTGCTATGGTAACAACAACTACAGTAATTGATCTGTCATGGTGATTCTACAGTTGCTATGGTAATGCAACAGCTACAGTAATTGATCTGTTGTGGTGATTCTTCAGTTGCTATGGTAATGCAACAGCTACAGTAATTGATCTGTTGTGGTGATTCTTCAGTTGCTATGGTAACGCAACAACTCCAGTAATTGATCTGTCGTCGTGATTCTTCAGCTGCTATGGTAACGCAACAACTACAGTAATTGATCTGTCGTGGATATTCTTCAGCTGCTATGGTAATGCAACAGCTACAGTAATTGATCTGTTGTGGTGATTCTTCAGTTGCTATGGTAATGCAACAACTACAGTAATTGATCTGTTGTGGTGATTCTTCAGTTGCTATGGTAACGCAACAACTCCAGTAATTGATCTGTCGTCGTGATTCTTCAGCTGCTATGGTAACGCAACAACTACAGTAATTGATCTGTCGTGGATATTCTTCAGCTGCTATGGTAATGCAACAGCTACAGTAATTGATCTGTCGTGGTGATTCTTCAGTTGCTATGGTAATGCAACAACTACAGTAATTGATCTGTTGTGGTGATTCTTCAGTTGCTATGGTAACGCAACAACTCCAGTAATTGATCTGTCGTCGTGATTCTTCAGCTGCTATGGTAACGCAACAACTACAGTAATTGATCTGTTGTGGTGATTCTTCAGTTGCTATGGTAATGCAACAGCTACAGTAATTGATCTGTCGTGGTGATTCTTCAGTTGCTATGGTAATGCAACAACTACAGTAATTGATCTGTCATGATTCTTCACTTGCTATGGTAACGCAACAACTATAGTAATTGATCTGTCGTGGTGATTCTACACTTGCTATGGTAACGCAACATTAATAATAATAGATCTGTCGTGGTGATTCTACAGTTGCTAAGGTAACGCAACAACTACAGTAATTGATCTGTCGTGGTGATTCTTCAGTTGCTATGGTAACGCAACAACTATAGTAATAGATCTGTTGTGGTGATTCTTCAGTTGCTATGGTAACGCAACAACTATAGTAATAGATCTGTCCTGGTGATTCTTCAGCTGCTATGGTAACGCAACAACTATAGTAATAGATCTGTAGTGGTGATCCTTCAGCTGCTATGGTAACGCAACAACTATAGCAATTGATCTGTTGTGGTGATTCTACAGTTGCTATGGTAATGCAACAACTACAGTAATTGATCTGTTGTGGTGATTCTACAGTTGCTATGGTAACGCAACAACTCCAGTAATTGATCTGTCATGGTGATTCTTCAGTTGCTATGGTAATGCAACAACTATAGTAATTGATCTGCTGTGGTGATTTTTCAGTTGCTATGCTAATGCAACAACTATAGTAATTGATCTGTCATGGTGATTCTACAGTTGCTATGGTAACAAAAACTTACAAACAAATGACCCAATGTTTTAGTTCTCCAACTATAGGGAATATACTACAATACACCACAGTGTACTGTAGTAAAAATTACAGTATTTTTATTTTACAGTTCATCAGTTCAACAGTTAGTACAAATGTTGTAAATACTATAATATATACAGTATAGTTCAAAAACACTATAGTAAATACTGTATTATTTTTTCATGTGAGGAATTTGTGGAAATGATCACATTCAGCCTTCACAAGACGATTAAAGAGATAGTTCAACCCAAAATTAAAAACTTACCATTTACTCACCCTCTAGTGGTTTTAAACCTTAGAGTTTCTTTCTTCTGTTGAACACAAAAGGAGATATTTTGAAGAAAGCTAAAAACATGTAACCATTAACTTCCACAGTAGGAAAAAAGTCAATGGTTACAATTTTCTGACATCTCAAAATATCTTCTTTTCGGTTTAACAGAAGAAAGAAACTCGCAAAGGTTTGAAACAAGTAAATGATGAGTAGATTAAATATGAGGGTATGTCTCTTTAAGTGACTGGCAGTCTTGTGTGCGCTCTTTTTCTTCGGTATTTACGGTATCTGCTGCTGAAGCAGGAAGTGCTCCGTTCTCATCCTTCGGTAAATAAACCGTGAAGTCTAAAAGGGATACAGCTTTGGATACGCACTTAAATATAGGATAATTTATATGACACTATAAAAATTAATATTTTGACATTATGCGAGGGCTGCGTTTAGGGTTGGGGTAGGAGTAGACGTTAATAAAATACAATTTAATGGATAATTTAATAAATACTATGAATTATCCTCGGTACTCTGTATAATGAATATTTTGACATCACAGCGAGTGTTTGTTTTAGGGTTGGTGTAACTGCTAGATGTTAATAATACAATTTAATTGATAATTTAATAAATAATATACGGTATTTTTACTGTTTTTACATTACTGTGATGTTTAGTAACGGGGTAGAAGTTAAGTAAATACAATTTAAAGTGTAATTTAATAAATAATATAAATAATTCTCGTCAACTTCCGGCCGCAGCTGTATCCAACTAGCGACAACCGGTAAACGGATGGAAGTCCTCCGGGCTGCTGATGCTGATTATGTCGGTGTTTGAGAGCAGGCTAAAGGCGGTGCTGGAGTCCGCGGTGTTAGAGATCCTTCGTCTGCATGAGGAGGGACTGAAGCTCCTGCGGCTGCAGATTAAACACCGGGACGCGCAGATTCACGAGCTCAACCGGAGACTCACGGCGGCGGAGACGCTCCAGCAGCCCGCGCCCACCGCACAGTCCGCCGCTGGGAACGGTAACGTCATAGTGGAAACTACTTACCGCGTTCACCATCCACAAGGTGCTTAAAGATATAGCTTGTGTAAAAATCAAAGAGTACTAACACTATTTTTATTATTGATTTACCATTTAGTCCGCGTGAACCGGAAGTTGTGAGACTTTTATTTCAGTATGTAGATGTACATCCAGCTAGTGTTTTCAGCTAATAATTAACTTCCGGTGAAAGGTTAATGTGACTATTTTTAATGTAATAAGGTTCCTTTTACAGCATCGAATAATAAAATAAAATCAGTTAAATAGACAAACATTTATTTAGTTGTTCAAGCGTATAAAACAAAATGAAGCCTGTAAACGCTAGCGCTGTCAGAGTCAGACAGACATTCTGACACAGAACGAACACTGTCAAAGGAGAGCATAGATATTTACATTAGATGTTGCCTATGCTACTGTTGTCTATTGGAAGTAATGCGTCAATAGAGCCGCCATTTTAGTTCAGGACATAGCTCCTTTGAAATGAATGAAGGTTCAGTGGCAGACTTGCAAATCCACCCTTCTGATTTAAATGGTATAACATTCGTAATCTTCAATAATTTAGGGAGGACAGTATACACATTACAGCGCAGGCACTGTTATGTTAGGCACCCTTATGTTTCTTCAAACACTAGCCGTTACTTCACTGAGCCGACAATAATACAAGTTTCTGGCAGCGCAGCGTCTTGTCATATTTTATTTACACTGTTTGCTGATTTTATCTAACAAAACTAGCATAAGTCTAGTATTTAGTGCTACTTTGCCTTATGGTCAGTGCAGTTATTGTCATCAATAACGCTAGTTGTTGAGCACAAAAGTTCGTGACATAAATAATAATAAACATAATAAAATATCGTAAAAAGGAAATCTTACCTATGAAATGTTCTGCCTTTGTGCTTTGTTTGCTCATTACTACACCTGTACACAGCGCTAAAGTCCAGCATCTTTACATTAGCTTTAGTCTTGACTAGTGCGGTTGAATGACTTTTGTCCTGGGAGCACTGTACCAATATGTATTGACGCATAGCCAGGGTCCGTATGCGATATCTAGCGTGTATATCTATGAAAGGAGAATAACTGACTTTAGCATCGTTTTGCAGATAAACAAGTTCCCTTAGCATATTTCTGGAATATCAGCAAACATCGTATTTTTATGATTTAGAAGAGTTAAAAACTTAAATAAATTGGATAATTTTAAATATTACAATAAAAGTTATCCAGCTACTCCAAAGAATATGGCCAGACTGCAGAATTTTCCCAACACCACATTAAAGAGAGATATTTTTAAGTGCTGATATTGTCTAGGATTGATATACTCTCGCCTGCCACTTTATTAGGTACACCTGTCCAACTGCTCGTTAACGCGAATTCTAATCAGCCAATCACATTGCAGCAACTCAATGCATTTAGGCATGTAGACATGGTCAAGACGATCTGCTGCAGTTCAAAGCGAGCATCAGAATGGGGAAGAAAGGGGATTTAAGTGACTCTGGTCTGATGAGTCTCCATTTCTGCTGCCACATTCGGATGCTCGGCTCAGAATTTGGCCTCAACAACATGAAAGCATGGATCCATCTTGCCTTGTATCAGCAGTTCAGGCTGGTGGTGGTGGTGTAAGGGTGTGGGGGAGATTTTCTTGGCATACTTTGGGTCCATTAGTACCAATTGAGCATGGTGTCAACACCACAGCCTACCTGAGTATTGTTGCTGACCATGTCCATCCCTTTATGAGCACAGTGTCTCCATCTTCTGATGGCTACTTCCAGCAGGATAACGCACCATGTCAAAGTGTGAATCATCTCAGACTGGTTTCTTGAACATGACAATGAGTTCACTGTACTCAAATGGCCTCCACAGTCACCAGAGCTCAATCCAATAGAGCACCTTTGGGATGTGGTGGAACGGGAGATTGGCATCATGGATGTGCAGCCGACAAATCTGCAGCAACTGTGTGATGCTCTCATGTCAATATGGAGCAAAATCTCTGAGGAATATTTCCAGTAGCTTGTTGAATCTCTGCCATGAAGGATTAAAGCAGTTCTGAAGGCAAGAAGGGGTCCAACCCGGTACTAGTAAAGTGTACCTAATAAAGTGGCCAGGTAGTGTATATGCTATTTCTTAGGCTGATTTGAGTGTTTTTGTCTTGTTTCTCCGCAGGCCGTCTCATTCAGAAACCTGCAGCTCATCTTCACCTTGACAGAAATCTAGACGAAAACCAGACCAACCATAAACCTGATGAAAACCCTTCCATTGTAGAAACACACACACAGATCTACAGTTCAGAAAGAGGAGATGAAGATGAGGATGCTAACATTGAGGAAGAGTTCAGCGTACTGATCCACGCAGACACCAAGCAGAACTTACCCTCAGATGAAGATCTCCAGGAAAGCACAGAGTTCGCTGAGGATCCACACTGCTCTGTTACTCCTGCAAAAGCACACGCATGCTCATTTACATCGGTCGACAGCACACAAACCTTCCACAGCATCAGTTTTGAGTCTGTGATGCAGAACTCATGGGCTGAAAAAGCAGAACTCACGCAACCGATCAGAGATTTCCCTGATGTTGCACATGTTCAGGATCATAACCAGACCCCCAGCAGCAGCAGACATGTGTTTATGACGAGGGAAGCGGTGCAGCAGAGGGACGGCGTGCAGGAGAAGTGGTTCATCTGCTCGTTCTGTGGGAAAAGCTTTGACCGTTTCAGTCACCTGCAGATGCACAGACGAATACACACCGGAGAGAAGCCCTTCAGCTGCACGACCTGCGGAAAACACTTCTCACAGCAGAGCAACCTGCGCACACACCAGAAGATCCACCGCAGGACACACACACACATGAAGAACTATAGCTGACACACACACACAGACACCTGATCCATCACACACACTTGGGCTTTAGGTTCCATGAAGCTGGATAAGCTGGTTAGCCAGTTAAGTTTCAGTTTAGTCTGCACCAAACTTAGGTATTAGGTACCAAGAAGCTGGATTAGTTTGCACTAATCCTGAATTTTAGGTACTATGAAGCCAGATTAACTGGCTAACCAGTTCAGTTTCAGTGAATTTTACACCAATTCTGTGTTTTAGATACCATGAATCTGGATAAGCTGGTTCATTTTTAGTTCAGTTTTTTAAATAAATCTTGGGTTTTAGGTACCATGAAGCTGGATAAATTGGTTTAGGTTTAAGTTTACTTTGCACCAATCCGGGGTTTTAGATACCATGAAGCTGGATTAAATGGCTAGCTAGTTAAGTTTCCATTTAATTTACAGCAATAGTGTGTTTTAGATGCAATGAACCTGGATAAATTGCAGTTTAGTTTGCACTAATCCTGGATTTTGGGTACTATGAAGCCGGATTAACTGGCTAGCCAGTTAAATCTCAGTTTATTTGGCACCAATTCTAGGTTTTAGGTACCATAAAACTGGATAAGTTGCAGTTTAGTGTGCACGAATCCTGGGTTTTAGATACCATGAAGCTGGATTAAATGGCTAGCTAGTTAAGTAAAAATTTATTTTACACCAATAGTGTGTTTTAGATACCATGAACCCAGATAAATTGCAGTTTAGTCTGCACTAATTCTGGATTTTCGATACCATGAAGCTGGAATAACTGGCTAGCTAGTTAAGTTTCCATTTAATTTACACCAATAGTGTTACAGATACAATGAACCTGGATAAATTGCAGTTTAGTTTGCACTAATCCTGGATTTTGGGTTCTATGAAGCCGAATTAACTGGCTAGCCAGTTAAGTCTCAGTTTATTTGGCACCAATTCTAGGTTTTAGGTACCATAAAACTGGATAAGTTGCAGTTTAGTGTGCACTAATCCTGGGTTTTAGGTACCATGAAGCTGGAAAAGTTGGTTTAGGTTCAAGTTTAGTTTGCACCAATCCCGGGTTTTAGATACCATGAAGCTGGATTAAATGGCTAGCTAGTTAAGTTAAAATTTATTTTACACCAATAGTGTGTTTTAGATACCATGAACCCAGATAAATTGCAGTTTAGTCTGCACTAATTCTGGATTTTAGATACCATAAAGCTGGAATAACTGGCTAGCTAGTTAAATTTCAGTTTATATTGCACCAATTCTAGGTTTTAGGTACCATAAAACTAGATAAATTGCAGTGTCGTGTGCACTTATACTGGGTTTTCGATACCATGAAGCTGGATAAATTGGTTAAGATTCACTTTAGTCTGCACTAATTCTGGGTTTTAGGTACCATGATGCTAGATAAGTTGGTTTAGGTTTAAGTTTAGTTTGCACCAATCCCAGGTTTTAGATACCATGAAGCTGGATTAACTGGCTAGCTTGTTAAATTTCAATTTATTTTACACGAATACTTTTAGATACCATATACCCAGATAAGTTGCAGTTTAGTTTACACTAATCCTGGATTTTAGGTACTATGAAGCCAGATTAACTGGCTAGCCAGATAAGGTTCACTGAGTTTTACACCAATTCTGTGTTTTAAATACCATAAACCTGGATAAATTGCAGTTTAGTTTGCACTAATCTTGGATTTTAGGTACTATGTAGGTGGATTAACTGGCTAGCCAGTTAAGTTTCAGTGAATTTTACACCAACACTGTGTTTTAAATACAATAAAGCTGGATAAATTGGTTAGCCAGTTAAGTTTTAGTTCAGTTTGTTTAAATCTTGGGTTTTTTAATCCCATGAAGCTGGATAAGTTGGTTAGCCAGTTAAGTTTTAGTTCAGTTTGTTTAAATCTTGAGTTTTTTTAATCCCATGAAGCTGGATAAATTGGTTAGCCAGTTAAGTTTTAGTTCAGTTTGTTTAAATCTTGGGTTTTTTTTAATCCCATGAAGCTGGATAAATTGCAGTTTAGTTTACCACAATCCTGGGTTTTAGGTACCATGAAGCCAGATGAACTGGCTAGCCACGACCAGTTAAGTTTCAGGTTATGTTACACCAAATTTTGGGTTTTAGATACTATTAAACTGGATTAACTGGCTAGCCACGGCCAGTTAAATTTCATCTCATTTTATAACAAGTCTGGGTTTTTCAGTTTGGTTTGTTCAAATCTTGGGTTTTAGGTTTCATGAAGCTGGATAAGTTGGTTTGGGTTCAAGTTTAGTTTGCACCAATCCTGGGTTTTATGTACCTTGAAGCTGGATAACCAGGCTAGCCAATTAAGTTTGTTTAGTTTGCACTAATCCTGGGTTTTAGATACTATAAATCCAGATTAACTGACTGGCCACTGCCAGTTTAGTTTACACTAAATCTGGGTTTTAGATACCACGAAGCTGGATAAGGTGGCTAACCAGTTAAATTTCAGTTTACTTTGCAGTAATCCTAGGTTTAAGATTCCATAAATGTTGATGGTAAATTTAGGCTGAACGTACTTAAAACCCGGGCTTGGTGCAAATTAAACAAACTTAACTTGTTAACCGGCTTCATAATACAGGCCCCAAAAGATCCATCTTAATACACACAAATGCATGAAGACTTACAGTTTAGTTTGCACTAATCATGGGTTTTATGTACTATGAAGCCTGATTAACTGGCTAGGAACTAAAGTTTCAGTTTAGTTTGTATCAGTCTTGGGTGTTAGGTTCCATGAAGCTAAATAAGCTGGTTAGCCAGTTAAGTTTCCACCAAACCTGGGTTCTAGATGCACACAGAAATGATTTTCGCTTCTAATTAGAAAACCAAATCTTTTTATGCTCAATCCACCTACAATTGTAAAAATGTTTAAGCTAACGTAATAAGATTTGTGTTTAGCATGAAGGTAGCTTGGCTTTCATCATTCTTTGTTGCCATGGAAACATACCTCACATACCTCAGTATGATATATTACCTCTGGAACTCAGTTTGCCATCTAGCTTCATGCAACAGGTCACAGAAGCATTGATTTGACTTCAAGATACTTGAAACTCAGGCTTAGTGCAAACTAAAACTTAACTGGCTAATCGGCTCTATAATACAGGCCCCAGAAGATCCATCCTAATACACACAAACACACATGAGAACATATGGCTGAAACACACACATCAACCGTGACCAATCAGTGCCTTCCGTCAGTCCAAAGACACAAACTGCTAATGGACGAGCCTTCAGTTCACATTTGCATTTAATAAAGATCTTCACAGCTCAATACAGTGTTGTTTGTTTGTAGAAACACTAGTACACCAACAGTTTGCATTGAGAATATTTACAAAAAAAATCCTAAATGATCATTAACTTCACAGGCCAATTGCATTAACAGGAAGTAGTTTTACAGAACTGTTATGACCGTCTAACAAACAGAAATATGTTCTGCTTAAGTTATATAAATGCTCTTTATACATTTTTTCTTTGTTATACAGATCTCAAGGTAATTGTCCATGTTATTGTTTTGCAAACATTACTAGAACATTCCCTGAATGCTCTGAAACTTTCTCAGAAATATTGTGCAGATATTTTCATAATCCACATTATTAAAAGTTTAAGGTTATAAGGAAATTAAGGGAACACTCCTGTTTGTAACTCATTAACAGTCATAACTTTGAGAACGTCCCCTTGTTGGACGGGTCATTCTGGAAACTATTTTAATATGACCAACTTAAATTATTTTATTAAAGAACACTTGATTAAGACTAGTAAACAACAGTTTATGCAGCCGCCAAGGTCTGATTATTAACACTAGAGTAAAAAAACACCACCAATAGCACAAATTTACAGTAACATTAAAAATAGTGCAATACTGTAATTAATAGTAATTAATGAGTCCACAGTTAAAATAGGACTCCGTACACTGACCAATGCTGTTCAGTAGATCCTGGAGAATAATTATTTTATACAGTAGTAAATAAAACTGAGTCAGATACGCTAGATATTAATACATCACGTCTTTACAGTGGCAACAATAATTAGGAAAAGAGAAATATTTGATGTAGTTGCATAAGCAGACACACTATTGATCAAAACTTCTGAATAATAATAAGTTTAATAAACAAAAAGTCTTAAAGACAACTTGGTTTGAAGGAATGCAGAGGTAGAACGAGTGATGTATGATCTGCAAAACTAGTTTAGTAGATTTATTTATATTTACATGTCTGTATTTTATATATCTATATACATCTCTCTCTATTTATATATATATATGTTATATATATATATATATATATATATATATATATATATATATATATATATATATATATATATATATATATATATATATATATATATATATATATAAAATATAATTATTTTTTCACTGTGATCCAGTCAAACTAGGATAAAATATCCAAAAGCGGACCTCATTTACTCAATCATTATATTGCTCCAAACCTGCATGACTTTCCTTTTCTTCCATAAAACACTACAGAAGAAACATTGATATAATGCAACGAATCAGACATTGATTAAGGGCTGAAAACATTAATAACTGTATATAAACAATACTTCAATACCTTAAGTGTTCATTCGGCGTTCAATAATACATTTAACATCAAACGTTTTAACATGAACCAACATTATTCTAGTGTCATTCATATTCTAAGTAGTTTTCATTAATATTTTGAATTACATTTTTATAGTATGTCTAGAGTTTTAGTTACCTAAGGCCATGTCCACACGTACACGGGTATTTTTATAAACCGTTTTCCATGCTTTCGTATGTCTCCGTCCACGCGAAAAGGCAAAAACGCACTGATGCATGTTAAGGGCACGTCGAACCAACAGGGGGCGATAAAAGCCTTTATGCAGGGATCACACTTATGCCGCAGTCACACTAGAGTTTGAGCATGCAAAATTCTGTCGTACGCCGCTGCAAAAAGGGGCGGGATTACACAAGACGATTAGACATTAAAAATAAGCAAGCAATTGGTTCATATTTCCTGTCCAGAGAGGACATGTTTTGATCTTCGATTGGTCTCATGCAGTCACGTGATGTGATTTCACAGGACAGAGTTCACCAAACAAAACTGATTGGCCGTAAAAGTCAATAGCGCTCAAATGTTAGCGGGATGTTTTTAAAATTGCAGCACCTATTGGTACCAAATTCCAGTATCATGACAACACTAAATCACAATAAACACAGAAGTATTTTCTTTTTTACGAGTAAACTGCATACAAGTCAATGCAAACATGAGAACAGAGGTGGATTACAGTCCCACAGTGCAAACAACGTGAAATATGCGATGCATTTGATGCTAACGTTTTACTATAAGCGAGTCTTGTGTTGTATTGTGTCATGAATGAGGACTCTTGACTGCAAAACAAATCAACCTTAGGTACAAATAAAGTAACTTAACCTAAGGTGTCCACATGCACACAGCTATTTTTATAATCAGTTTTCCGTGCGTTCGTTATTTAAAAAAATTAATTTGGTCACATGAGTGCAAAAACACACTGCGATGCATGTTAAAGGCAAACTGAACCAACAGGGGGCGATAATGACACTTCTGAATTCACACCAAATGCAAAATTAAAGTATTTTTGCTAGTAAACTGCGCACAATCCAATGCAAACGTGAGAACAGAGGCGAGTTAATACAATGCAAACTAATGCATTCGCTGTGAACGTGCTGAATTCGCCCTATTTGCATCTTTCCAGCTGTGTTGGCCAATCAGAGAGGAGAAATGCCACACACACACACACACACACACACACACACACATCAAACTGCAGTTGTAGCATCCACACGACCACACTGGACCGGTAGATTCTGAAAATAATCACCCTGGCTGGAGTTTTCAGAAAGTTTAGTACGTCACCTGACGCTGCGTTTCTGTGTGGACGAACAGCAAAGCCGCGTAGAAAAGAAAACTGCGGTTTTAAAAATACCCATGTTCATGTGGAAAGGGTTTAAAAAGCAGTCACGCAGGTTTATACGAGTGTATAATATCGTCAGAATAAAGAGTGTGTGTTATTGTCAGAGTGTGTGTCCGTCAGATGACCTGTCCGTGCAGGTGTTTCCCGCCACCGTTGATAGCGTTTTTAGGCACCAGTCCGATGTTACTGCACTGGAAGTAGTTGGAGGCGGTTTCAGACATCAGCGCAGGGTTTTCCTCTTCTCCTTCTGGGAGTCTGTCTCTCTCTCGCTCCACTCGGTGAATCTCTCTGCGAGATCCGCGTTTCCAGCCGTCGCCGTTGGCTTCTGCGGTCGGACCCGAGCTCACAGACGCAGGAGGAGAACACTGATCCCGCAGACCCGAGTCCTGAAACACATTCATATTAATTTGGGTTTAGTCCCTTTATTATCAGAGGTTGCCACAGCGGAATGAACCACCAACTATTCCAGCAAATGTTTTACACAGCGGATGCCCTTCCATCTGCAACCCAGTACTGGGAAACACCCAAACACACTCTTGTATTTGAATGTTTGGTGTGTGTGTGTGTATTTTGGTGTGTGTGTGTGTGTTTTCCCCTTCGCTCTTGTTCCCACATTGTGCTCTTGCGTTTCCAAAAGATGCAATCAGTTTTATTTAAATCACAGCTAGGCTTCAGCATCATCATTAGCCGCATTTCCACTATCGGGCCAGTGCGTGCCAGGGCTTTAATCGGGCCAGGCCAGGCCAATAGCCCGGGAGGTTGAGAAATGAGGCCGAAATCATGTCGCGTTTCCACTGTCGCGCTAGTTGCTCGCAGTGCGTCAAGCAAACACCGCCCCCAGAACGTCCCCCGAATCAAACGTCACACAACCCGTCATACAACCCGCCCACTTCAGCGGGAACAAAAAACTCAAATTATAACCACAAACACAACCTGGCATCACTACGAGAGCTGGAAGATGGAGAACACCGAAGCGATTGCTTTTTTACTGTTTGTGGTCTGTTAGTGTAAGGCCAGACAGCGATCCCTGGATAAGGACATTCGAGTTCGGCGGCATTTACTTCGAACACAGATTTTGGCTGTCGGCACCTCTCTGTATGGCACACTTGTTCTGTCCTCTTACCGGAAAGCGTGACCGATAAATATGTACCTGATGAGCCGGAAGTTAAAAGTAAAAAGGAACACTCAAAAGTAGCCCCTTCGTAGGGCATGTGTGCGCCACATGGCTGACGTCACATGTATTGTTTTAGGATCAGCGTTTTAGTTAAAAAGGTAACGTTAGTGAACACTTAGAGAAGTGTTTACTTTGTGGTGCAGTTTGATAAAACGTTAGTTAGTTGGTGACTTTACCATATGATTTTTCATGTCGTGTTTTGTTTAATATTGTTTATAAGAACACCTTTAGAGGAAGTCATAAAGTTGGTCAAGTCTCTGAAGCACAAAAGTATCAACACTTTTTGTGAGGGAAAACATCATATGCATGTGTGCTTTTAAGCAAAATGTCTAAATGCCTCAAATAAATAAAACACATGCCAGTACTGTCTGCTATCCATTTTTTCTTCTGCTTAGTGAGTTGATCAAGTGCGATAGCAAAACAAATGTAAGGGAAGAAAGCATCTTGTCTCCTCTTTACCTGACAGGAAAACTCCGCCTTTGTACGTAACCCCGCCCCGAAGCCCCAGTTGGCCCTCCTTGGCCCAAGGTATTCGGCGGGCCGAAAAAGGCCGGACGCTGGCCCCCAAGGAAGCCCCGCTTTGGCCCGATTACGCCCCGGAAGTGATAGTGGAAACGCGACTGGCCTTGGCTCACCCTGGCTTGCTCGCTTTAGGCGCGATAGTGGAAACGCGGCTATTGGTTCACTAGTTGAGATTGACAGCTAGCCAATTAGACCAAGGGGGAGTGGCCATCACAATGTGAACGCAATGATCCCACAGTACATTTGGCGGGATTTTGATCCTTTAGTGTATTTGTACTCTCACCAGAGACATGTTGCTGGAGCGCACGAAGGACTCGACTCTGCGTCTGCGCTCGTTTCTCTCCTCCTCGATTTCTCGCAGTTTTTTACTCTGGCGTTCGGGTCGGTACGAGGTGTAGATCGCTGGTCGACCGAGACTGTCGAACTCTCCATCTCCCTGTCGGCATCTCACATCACCGAGCAGCGAGCGATCCTGTAGAGACACACAACACTGATTAATAAACACACACTTTTTTCTCTCTCTCTCTCTCTCTCTATATATATATGAATTATTGCTCTAGGTTATAAAGAAATAAATATATAAAATATATCTTTGTTTAATTGATGTCGTTAAAGTACAAATGAAATGAAAACAAGTTCAAAATTTACAGGTATTGCTATACTTGTGGGGACATTGGTCAGCTAGGAATACAAGACACACATGCCTACACACACACACACACACACACACACACACGCAAACATGCACAAAACCCACACAAGCAAGCACAAGCCCGCATACACACAAGCACAAACACACGCACACGCACACAAACACAAGCAAGCAAACACACACATACGCACACACAAACACATGCAGACACACACACACACACACACACACACACATGCAGACACACACACACACACACACACACACACACACTGACACAAGCACATGCATGCACACAAAAAAGCAAGCACACACATGCATACGCACGCGCACACACACACGAACACGCATGGACAAATGCGCACTTGCAAACACATGCACAAATGCGCACACACACACACACGCAAACAAACACACGCGCACACACACAAGCAAATGTGTGCACACACATGCACGCAAGAACACGCATGCAGACACACACATTCACAAACACTTGCATTCACGCACACACAAACACACACACACACACACACACACACACACACACAAACACACACACAAACACACACACACACACAGACGCATGCATACATGCAAACAAACACACGCATGCACAAACACACACACACGTAAGACGATGTTCAGTCAAATCTACCAGTCCTGTCATATACATCACACACACACACACGCTGGAACGCACTAAACACACCTCCACTGATAAAGCGCTGTTCTTCATGCCGCTGTCCATGCGGCTCAGTGAACTCTCCTCCGTCTGCAAACATCAGCAACAGTCATAATGCATTACTCCATGTCTCCTTTTGTACACAGTAAACATTTAACAGCATAAACATGCACCTATTAAAGCATTTATTAGTAGAAGAGTTTCATGCAAAATAAACATGTAATGCCACATAAATGAGGCTATTTTAGCTTACAAAATACAGGACACAAGTGATATGACTTAAAAATATGGATGCATATATTGACAATATTTCCATGCCAATTATGAACACTCATCTTTTTGTCCTCTTATTCACATAAAGGATTCTCCTCAAAACAAAAACACTAATTTAACATGATTTTTGCATCAGATTAAATGATAATAGGAGTTAATAATAATGCTGAATATTAATTTGATATCTTTATTTAGATATAAAGAAACGTATCCATCTGTGAATATTACCCAAAGTTTGATAGGTTTTAGTTTTCATTGTGTTGATAATAAAGTTGAATCTAATCTAACAACAGCAGGTGTTTTATATGCATTTAATGTGCTAGAGAATCTACTGATGGCTGCAGGTTGTATTGAGTCAGGAATGTTAATATTGATGTACCTGCGCTCTGGGGTCACAGTTGATGGAGTCCAGTCTCCTCATGGACACCTGCCGCGACAGACTGAGCATCTCCTCCCTGACACACACACACACACACACACACACACACACACACACACACACACACACACACACACACACGTTTCAGAACAGGAGGATGTAAAAAAAATCTGCTTTAAAAACTGTTTAAAGGTGCCATACACTGCATTGGTTTATCAAGTTAAAATGTTTTCTGATATCTACATCACAGGTTTATGGCTTCGGTAAGTTCAAATAAATCTCTAGAAATGGTTTTATGAGCTCATTTATTACCAAGGTTATAATATTATTATAATATTAATAATAATATTAATAATATTGTTTTTCATTAGTTTTAGTTTCAATTTCGTTTAGACTTTTTGTTTTCAAGTTTAGTTAGTTTTAATTAGTTTTAGAGGCAGATTTACTAGTTTGTATTAGTTTCTATATTTTGAAATGACTCAGTTTTAGTTTAGTTTTAGTATTAGTTTTTCTAAGTAAGGATATTTGTTAGGTGCAAGATTCAAAATCAACAGAATAAATGTTGTATATTAAAAACTCAGCAATACATTATCTGAAACCTGTGTTTAGAGGACACATGAACAATATCATCTACCACTACCATCATCTACACATCCTCAAACTCAAATACAACAGCCCACAAGATGGGAAGTTCAGATATTTATCGCGGATGTTAGGCCTCAACATTATGTAGTCAGCAAAAGTAATTTCAGTCAATAAAAACATCACCATGATCTGAAAAATGTCTTACAGTAAAGTTTTGCAACACAACTGAAGCATTCACCTATTTAAACTCTATTACGATTTTCTTTTATGAAATAAACTTAAGTTTTTTCACTTAAGATCCTCTCATTTAAGCCCTCGGTTTACCCGCGCTGCAGTTGTTGAAGTTTAGTTCAGTCACAGCAGGTTGTCATGTACTGTTTGTGCTCGGTTCACTGAATCACGCATGCGCAGTTTTGTCGGTTAACCGCTTCTCACATTTGATCTTAGTGTAACGTCACTGTTCTAATAACTGAATAAGAGTATTATATTGGATATTTTAGAGTTAGAGGGGGTATTAGGCTTGGTAAAAAGTAAGTAGTTTGTGGACGAGTGCTTACTGGAGACGCGATTCGTTTCAAATGATTCAGTTCGATTAGGTGAACTAGTTCAACCGGTTCACTTGGAAGATCCGGTTAAAATTATTCATTCGCGATCGCGATACAGAGATAAAACCCATTATTGGGCATAAACGTGTTAAAGTAATAGTTTTAAATCTCTGTATTTAATGCTGTCACAGTGCTGCTGTGATGTCCACTCGTTGTTTTTGTCGCGGGAGCAACAGCGAGGATGACTGGAGGAGACCCGACTCTATCTGGCCAATGGCAGAAGAACTACAGATTCTGAGGTGCGGTACAGGTCAGACACCTGCAGCGCGGAGTAAATAGATTTACTTCTAAAAGGCGCATAGTAAGATTATGTATCAAATACATTTACAAATACGAAAACGAAGGAGGTTTTTGCTATAATTTTAGTTAGTTTTGTATGTACACAATACAGTTTCAGTTAGTTCTAGTTTTTTGGAAAAACTCTTGTTTTTATTTTTATTTCAGTTAACCACAATTACGTAACATTTTAGTTTTCGTTTTTTCGTTCGTTTTCGTTAACTATAATAACCTTGTTTATTACTCCACAAAATACCCCTAGAATCAGAAGGTCCATCATTGAGCATATATGGATCATGTCATGCTCTTTCTCTCACACACTTTAGCATCTCTGTGTTTGTTCAAACCTGCTCTCTCTTGAAGCAAATACGAGAGGAACTGACACTGCAATTCATGGAAATTCCACTAGTCCTGCTCCATAATAGAGCAGATTTCTATTGACCACACTGTTAGAATGGCCAACTTTACAGCAGAAAATAACGGTGTTTACAGCCTGGTATAAAGAACGATTGTGGTTCATATAGCTAATATTACCCTTCATGACGACTGTGAGGGGGTGAATTTTTTTATAACTCATCTGTTTCGTTTATATTAAGTTATATTAAGTTTGCATAATTAAGGGCGTGGTCACTTGAGTGACAGCTAGGTCTCGCTGGTCGCCGTCACTTCACCTCAGCTGAATCTGGCTGATTACCTGCTAAACTCGCCATATTCATCGTATTTTTGTGTTTTTTCATGTGGCTTTACACTGTCAGTCACCTTTTGGGATTATTTCCTACAATTATCAGATGATATGGGATGCTGTGTGCACTTAATTGTGCTCACAAACCATTCACTTGGCCTCTATTTCCCAGGTGAGTGAAGTTATACACGTATATACCATCTCTATAAATGTATCTGTCTTATTTAACATTATTTATCATTTAAATTTTTCTTTAGAGCTGTAATGCACTCCAGAATCTGACAGATTGATTAACTATAGGCTCTAATACAGTCATCTGAAGTGTTGTCATACGGTTTTATGGCTGGATTTCATCAACAGCCCAGCATTTACAAACACAGACTATATCTGAAGTGTTTGGAAGTAATTCCTCCCATAGAAAAACGTCATAAAAACAATGATTGGTGGGTCAATGTATTACAGCAGTGTTTTTAAAAGTCTAAACACTTTATTGATATAGTGTACAGCCAAGCACATGTGGTCAGAACACAAACGAGTCGCGGGTAATGGAGTATTAAGCATTTCTCCCATAGGAAAGCCTGTCTAAGCAAAATGCTAGCAGGCGTCTGTAGCTCCGCTCATGCTCCGCCTCTTTGCCCTTATTTGGTTACCCCCCCAATTGGAGCGATGACGCACACACAAAATGCCGCCGGTTGACCCCGCCCACTTGTTGCTTCATTTGTGTTTTTCAGAAACCTGTAGGTGACGTCACAGATACTACGTCCATATCTTTTACAGTCTATGGTTCACACATCCGCATCAAATTTAACAGTAAACACAATACATTAACAAAAGATACAATTAAACATCCCTTATGTATTTTCTGAGTGGAGCTGAATAGATGTATAATCTGTATATCCTGCATTTTGAACAGGTATGTGCGAGCGTGTATATGTCTGAGTAAATATGTGCATGTGTGATGTGTGTGTTTGTGATGCGTGTCCAAACTCACGTTCTGGCGCTCAGAGCTCTCTTCAGCTTGCGGTTCTTGCGGCTCAGGTTGCAGTTGATGTAGATTATGGCAAAGACCACAAATAACACTAAAACACCCGCAGAAGCCGCTCCAATCACGATGAGGAGAGTGTGTGACGAACTGATGGAGAACTCACTGCGAACAGCTGAACACACACACACACACACACACACACAATTAATAATGCACAACTACTGTGTAGTGTGTGACAGATGATCCGTTAAGAAATACCAAGTGATTTGTGTTGATAGAGAATAATAATAAATCAAATTATTAAATACAATTATTATTGTTGCTGTCTAAATCAAATGCTGATTTTAAACCTGCTTTATCCAATGTTTAGATTCCTAGTTTGAAAGTTATAAATGACGGTGTACATATTTGATGCCTCATTTGCATATACACTCACCGGCCACTTTATTAGGTACACCTGTCCAACTGCTCGTTAACGCATATGTCTAATCAGCCAAGCACATGGCAGCAGCTCAATGCATTTAGGCATGTAGACATGGTCAAGACGATCTGCTGCAGATCAAAGCGAGCATCAGAATGGGGAAGAAAGGGGATTTAAGAGACTCTGAACGTGGCATGGTTGTTGCTGCCAGACGGGCTGCTCTGAGTATTTCAGAAACTGCTGATCTACTGGGATTTTCACGCACAACCATCTCTAGGGTTTACAGAGAATGGTCCGACAAAGAGGAAATATCCAGTGAGCGGCAGTTCTGTGGGCGCAAATGCCTTGTTGATGCCAGAGGTCAGAGGAGAATGGCCAGACTGGTTCCAGCTGATAGAAAGGCAACAGTAACTCAAATAAGCACTCGTTACAACTGAGGTCTGCAGAAGAGCATCTCTGAACACACAACACGTCCAACCTTGAGGCGGATGGGCTACAGCAGCAGAAGACCACACCGGGTGCCGCTCCTGTCAGCTAAGAACAGGAAACTGAGGCTACAATTGACACAGGCTCACCAAAACTGGACAATAGAAGATTAGAGAAATGTTGCCTGGTCTGATGAGTCTCCATTTCTGCTGCCACATTCGGATGCTCGGCTCAGAATTTGGCATCAACAACATGAAAGCATGGATCCATCCTGCCTTGTATCAGCGGTTCAGGGTGGTGGTGGTGGTGTAATGATGTGGGGGAGATTTTCTTTGGGTCCATTAGTACCAATTGAGCATGGTGTCAACACCACAGCCTACCTGAGTATTGTTGCTGACCATGTCCATCCCTTTATGAGCACAGTGTATCCATCTTCGGATGGCTACTTCCAGCAGGATAACGCACCATGTCATAAAGCGACAATCATCTCAGACTGGTTTCCTGAACCTGACAACGAGTTCACTGTACTCAAATGGCCTCCACAGTCACCAGATCTCAATCCAATAGAGTACCTTTGGGATGTGGTGGAACGGGAGATTGGCATCATGGATGTGCAGCCGACAAATCTGTAGCAACTGTGTGATGCTATCATGTCAATATGGAGCAAAATCTCTGAGGAATATTTCCAGTACCATGTTGAATCTACACCACCAAGGATTGAGGCAGTTAAGGCAAAAGAGGGTCCAACCCGGTACTAGTAAGGTGTACCTAATAAAGTGGCCAGTGTGTATGAACAATTCTTGAGGACAATTTAATTAAATTTTTAAAAATCATTATTTAAACAGTAAAGTATGCCTGCAATGTTTGGTTTTTAATTTAACAATTGATTATTATGTAAAATAGACGCATTATAATATTAAAATATCCCATTATCTCCACAAGGAGGCAGCAGAGTTATGACTGTGGTGTAAATAAACGCAGTAAAACATGTATTTCGCTGAAAGCAGGCAGTGTTTAAGAGTCACTGCTGGCTGAGAATAAAAGCTAAATTTACATAATTGTGAAAACCACTATGAGGAAGTCAAAAGCGCTGCTGCTGTGTGGAAATAATCTACCAGAGAAAATGACCTGATCAGTCACAACACACAAACAGAACATTTCCACAATCAAACATCCGCTTTATTTCAGGCTCTTTTCCTGCTGCCGCCGACAGAGTGTGTCTATTTTTACACCGGAGTTCACTTTAATACAGGTCTAATACAAAAATAACTCTGATAACAATCTAATTATTCTTATGTTTAACCCTTGTGTGCTGTTGGGTCATTTTCATCCACTCTGGGCTGATTTTGAGTCTTAATTTGGCACAGCTTTTTCTGTGTTTCAGCAAATGGGATGGTTTTTGGTGTCAGCTCTTTTTTTGACCCATATTTTAGGAAAATACTTTAAAAAAAAAAATAAAAGTAATCCACTGTTCAGATCGACTCCCCTTTGGTTATGTTGGGGGCTGTTTTTGCCCCATTGACTTCCATTATAATCACATTTATTGACCATATATAATCATGCATTCTTGATTGCTGCTGGTTTTCCCCTAATGAAGAGGTACGATTTGTCATTTTTACTGATGCATAAAGACACACACACAAACATGAACACACAATGTATGTGCAAACAACACTCATGCACAAACAACACACTGACGCACACACACAAAAAACTAACATACAGACGTAGTATGCGTAATACATATGCGCAAACACGCGCACACATACCTATGCACAAATACAACACACTAACAAACACTCTCAGACACGCACACACACATATGCACAAACACACACTCAAACTACTAACACACATACAGGCGTAGTATGCATAATAAATAAAACACACATGCACACAAAACACACCCATGCACAAATACAACACTAACAAACACTCTCAGACACGCACACACACATATGCACAAACACACACTCAAACTACTAACACGCATACAGGCGTAGTATGCATAATAAATAAAACACACATGCACACAAAACACACCCATGCACAAATACAACACTAACAAACACTCTCAGACACGCACACACGCATTCAGACAACACATGCACAAACAACACACAAACGCACACACACAGACACAAACCTGTGCAAACAACACACAAACACTCTCAGACACGCACACACAACACACACACAATCATACATACGCACAAACACGTATGTGCAAACACACAAACACTGACACGCACACAGAAATATATGAACAAACACGTATGTGCAAACACACATGCGCAAACACACTCAAACTACTAACACACATACACACGTAGTATGCGTAATACATATGCGCAAACACACACAAACACACCCATGCACAAACACATTAACAAACACTCTCAGACACGCACACACGCATTCAGACACAACACATGCACAAACATGTATGTGCAAACACACAAACACGCACACACACAAACACTGACACGCACACGCATAAAGACACACACACACAAACATATGCACTAACATGCGCAAACACACCGACACCCACACACACTCCAACTACTAACCCACATACAGACGTAGTATGCGTAATATATGCGCAAACACACACACACACACACACACACGCACACCTATGCACAAATGCAACACACTAACAAACACTCTTACACGCATACAGACACATCACACAAACGACACACAAACACTGACACGCGCACACACACAAACATATGCACAAACACGTGTGCAAACGACAAACACACTGACGCACACACACTCCAACTACTAACATACATACAGACGTAGTATGCCTAATACATATGCACAAACACACACACACGCACCCATGCACAAATACAACACACTAACAAACTCTGACATGCAGACAAACAAGTATGTGCAAACACACAAACACTCTCAGACACGCACACACGCATACAGACACAACACACACAAACATATGCACAAACACATATGTGCAAACACTCAGACATGCACACGCACAAACACATGCGCAAACAACACACTGACACGCACACACTCAAACTAACAAACATACAGACGTAGTATGCGTAATACATATGCGCAAACACACACAAACACAAAACACATGTGCAAACAACACAGACATACGCAAACAACACACTGACACGCACACACTCAAACTACTAACACACATACAGACGTAGTATGCGTAATACATATGCGCAAACACACACAAACACAAAACACATGTGCAAACAACACAGACATGCGCAAACAACACACTGACACGCACACACTCAAACTACTAACACACATACAGACGTAGTATGCGTAATACATATGTGCAAACACGCACACACACACACTAAGACACGCACACACACACAAACACATGTGCAAACACAGACATGTGCAAACAACACACTGACACGCACACACTCAAACTAACAAACATACAGACGTAGTATGCGTAATACATATGCGCAAACACACACAAACACAAAACACATGTGCAAACAACACAGACATGCGCAAACAACACACTGACACGCACACACTCAAACTACTAACACACATACAGACGTAGTATGCGTAATACATATGTGCAAACACACACACACACACACTAAGACACGCACACACACACAAACACATGTGCAAACACAGACATGTGCAAACACACTGACACGCACACACTCAAACTAACAAACATACAGACGTAGTATGCGTAATACATATGCGCAAACACACACAAACACAAAACACATGTGCAAACAACACAGACATGCGCAAACAACACACTGACACGCACACACTCAAACTACTAACAAACATACAGACGTAGTATGCGTAATACATATGCGCAAACACACACAAACACAAAACACATGTGCAAACAACACAGACATGCGCAAACAACACACTGACACGCACACACTCAAACTACTAACAAACATACAGACGTAGTATGCGTAATACATATGCGCAAACACACACACACAAACACACACGCATACAGACACAACACACACAAACATATGCACAAACATGTATGTGCAAACACACAAGCACTCTCAGACATACACAAACATGTGCAAACACACAGTGGCAGATTTAGGCATGGGCAATATGGGTGATTGCCCTGAGCAGCATGGAGACTCAGTGTCAGTATGGTTAAAAACACTGTAGTATTTCCTATACAATACTACAAGGTGGGCCATTTATATGGATTCACCTTAATAAAATGGGAATGGTTGTTGATATTAACGTCCTGTTTGTGGCACATTAGTATATGTGAGGGGGCAAACTTTTCAAGATGGGTGGTGACCAAGGTTGCCATTTTAAGTCGGCCATCTTGGATCTAACTTTTGTTTTTTTTTCAACAGGAAGAGGGTCATGTGACACGTCAAACTTACTGGCAATTTCACAAGAAAAACAATGGTGTGCTTGGTTTTAACGTAACTTTATTCTTTCATGAGCCCCCTCACATATACTAATGTGCCACAAACAGGACGTTACTATCACCAACCGTTCCCATTTTATTAATGTGAATCCATATAAATGGTCCACCCTGTATAGTATTGCTCATGTGGGTGTCTGACAGCTGAAAACAGATCTGGTAGCAGATATCACAGCCTCTGTTACTATTCACCATGCACTTTTGTGTTAACATTTATTATTATTTATTCATTTAGGATGTGTGTTTTCACATTCTGATTCCAATGCCTCATTATTAAAGATGTTAAAAGACTATAATTAAATAAAATATTCTTACAAATGAAATATTAGGTGTTCTCTGGAAGAGTGGACTTGCATTGTGATGCTATTATATTGTCATTCTGGCATTATATAATCAGTTGTATTAAATGGTCCTAAAATGACAATGTTTATTGCAATATATCATACGCAAAACAATAGATATCACGACAGGCCTAGAGACACGTACTGTCAATCTGCAGTGTGAACTCCGCTTTGGCGACTCCCAGACTGTTGTGTGTCCTGCAGACGTAAACACCCTCATCTGTCTGCTGCAGCGGGCGAGAAAACACCAGCCTGTCCTTCTGGACCAGCACTCCTGATGGCAACACACCATCACTCCTGAACACACACACACACACACACACACACAGTGTCAGTGCATTGTCATTCGCATAATAAACAGGCAAAAACACAAGCTCTTATAGACACATGGACTAATAGAGAAGTTAAGATTCTCCAAAAACATAACGTCTAATATTAAAGGGTCACGAAACACCAGAGCACATGTTTTGAGATATTGATGGACGTGTGTGTGTGTGTCCCACGCTGCTATAAACACTATTAGGGCACATATATCTGTTAAAAAGTGAAAATTGGGTGTTTTTGCGTTATTTTGAGCAAATTCGTTCTTGCGGTTTAATAATTTTGAAGCTGCGTCACGGGGATTAGATCCTTCTGTGTATTCCAGCATGGAGACTGGCTGTCTGTACTGGCGAGTACATCATGACGTCTCTGAGTGTGCTGCATTCATTCATGAGAAAGACTTGGTTCAAACCAATCAGCGCGCTCTTTTGTGTATGAGGTGCAACTTCATTAATACGAGTGATGTCTTCGAAGACTGTACCTGTACAGTGTTCAGAGAGACGCCACGTTGTGTTGCCAACCGTAATTAAAACAAGTGGAAGAAGAATTGTTCAGAGACAAAGGTCTGTCAGTGTTGTGTTTATAAATGTGCTGCAAAGGTTTTGTTTTCATTTCCCCACTATGAGAGCTCAGCTGGACTCACCTGTGGATTACAGTGGTCTGCTAACAAGCAGGAGAAATATGTTAGTAAGGATCATTCTTTACCCGAGAGCTTTTCTCATCTGGAAATGCAAATATCTGGATTTGCCGCTCGTCTCCTTTTAATAAAGCCGCGGCTCCAGTTGGTGTTGATTGTCTTGTCTCTACAGATTTGTTAAGTGGTTGATCAGTGCTCTTTGTTTATTTATTCAGATGGTAAAGTTAGTTCGTATGGTCAGCAGTACTCTTTCAGTGTTTAAAGACAGACCTTAGTCAGAATGATTTCTAAGTTACTGAGGTTTACAGCACGTTAACATCACTACAATATTATAGACTGAAAGATCTGCTGTAAATGCGGCTCTCCGAGTGTAAACATGTAAAAACCTTAAACTATTACCGTTGTGTAGGATTTGACACTTTTTTTTTTATTTGAACTTTGATTTTTCTTATTTCAAATAATGCAGATGAATATCAAACACAGAGCATTAACATAAAAGCAGAACAATACAACAGAAATAAATTCAATAAATAAATATCACATAAATTGCAAAAGTAACCAAACCAGAACACACACACACACACAAAAAGAAATAAAAAAAGAGAAATTAAAAAAGAGAAATAAAAGAACAAAAAAGAAAAAAAAAGAAAAAAAAGAAATAAAAAAAAGAGAAATAAAAAAGAAAAGAAAGAAAAAGATAAATAAAAAAAACAGAGAAAAAGGTGAATTAAAAAAAAGATAAAAAAAGAGAGAAATAAAAAAAGAAAAGATAAAGAAAAAGAGAAATTAAAAATAAAAAAGATAAATAAAAAAGATAAATAAAAAAAAGAAAAGAAAGAAAAAGATAAATAAAAAAAACAGAGAAAAAGGTAAATTAAAAAAAGATAAAAAAGAGAGAAATAAAAAAAGAAAAGATAAAGAAAAAGAGAAATTAAAAATAAAAAAGATAAATAAAAAAAAGAAAAGAAAGAAAAAGATAAATAAAAAAAACAGAGAAAAAGGTGAATTAAAAAAAAGATAAAAAAAGAGAGAAATAAAAAAAGAAAAGATAAAGAAAAAGAGAAATTAAAAATAAAAAAGATAAATAAAAAAGATAAATAAAAAAAAGAAAAGAAAGAAAAAGATAAATAAAAAAAACAAAGAAAAAGGTAAATTAAAAAAAGATAAAAAAAGAGAGAAATAAAAAAAGAAAAGATAAAGAAAAAGAGAAATTAAAAATAAAAAAGATAAATAAAAAAAGAGAAATAAAAAAAAAGAAATAAAAAGAGAAATTAAAAAAAGAAAAAAAAAGATAAATAAAAAAGAAAAAAGGGGGGGTGGGGGTGGGTCGCTAATATCATAACCTTAATTGTTATTTCGTCTCATTACATGTTTGCTAACATTGTGGGTCGCAGAAATTTTCCCCATTTATCAAAATAAATTTAAATTCCTCCATGTAAATATAGGAGAGTTTTACATAAGCTGCAACTCGTCCTAACTCTGAGATCCATTCGAAAATCGGAGGTCTACTGGAAGATTTCCAGTTTTTAACAATGACCCGTCTGCCTAGCATAATACAGCTGAGTATCCACTGGGAATCAGTTTTATTCATGTGGCTTAAGGGACATGGGTCACCAAGTGTATATAAGCTTGAGCAAAAGTCATACTGGGTCTGCAATATTTGACACATTTTGTGACTGGATAGTCTATACACACACACACACACACACACACACACACACACACACAGCTGTGTTTCAACTGAGAAATACGAAGGCTTTTTTCCCTCCCATACAGCGTGTGGTATCAACTTCCATTAAAACTACACTCTCCCAGCAGTTCCTCACATCCAATATCTGGTTTGTCACAGGAGCATGCAGGAAATGCTCCTTAATGAAAGTGAAAGTGCCAAACTGCAGTTAAAGTCCACAAATTAAGCATGAACACCCTAAATTACATGAAACTCCAGAGGAAATGTAGATATCGGTGACGCGATGACATTAATTATGTGCTTTAACATGCAAAACAGGATCATGAAAGCAACATTCAAACAGCAGCTCATGTAAACACCATCAGATTATGGTCTTATTCAGATTAAGGCAAGTAATTCCATTACTGATGTCCATGTAAATGTAGTCACTG
>NC_079436.1:58684674-58697174 GCF_903798145.1 Danio aesculapii
TTGTGTCTGACTCCATCATGAGCTTGGAGGACTGCATCCATACATCCTGCAATGACTCAAATCACTGATTAATAAAGTCACTGAATGGTGAAGAAAGCCTTCTTGCAGGACTCCCAGAGTTCATCAAGACTCTTTGTGTTATCTTCAACGCCTCCTCCATCTTACCCCAGACATGCTCAATAATGTTCATCTCTGGTGACTGGGCTGGCCAATCCTGGAGCAGCTTGACCTTCTCTGCTTTCAGGAGCTTTGATGTGGAGGCTGAAGTATGAGGAGCGCTCTCCTGCTGGAGAATTGTCCCTCTCCTGTGGTTTGTAATGTAATGGGCAGCACAAACGTCTTGATACCTCAGGCTGTTGATGTTGATCATCCACTCTGCAGATCTCTCACACGCCCCATACTGAATGGAACCCCAAACCATGATTTCTCCTTCACCAAACTTGACTGATTTCTGTGAGAATCTTGGCTCCATGCTGGTTCCAGTAGGTCTTCTGCAGCATTTGTTTTATTTGTTCAACAGATGATTCATGGGAAAAATCCACCAAATGATCAACTAGAAGTCGAGTTAATATTTGTTGCTCCAGATCCGCGACAAACTTGTGTCAGATTGTGAATAGGTATGAAAGCACCCTTAATCAGCTTGGTCAGTCTGTTTACATTGCACAGGCTGATGTTCTCAAAGCAACAATAACGCGATAAGCAGTGTGTGCAGTGTTACCCTCCAGCTCTCTGCTGGCCACCAGGAATATTCTGGCGCGGATGCCTCTTCCAGCGGGACTCAGTCCATGTGGAGTATCTGAGGATCCGTACTGCAGCAGCTCGAATGCGGGAGACACAGCTTTAGACAGACGTACAGACGCCTCCACACACAGCGGATCCGCACTGCTGTTCCCCGACGATGGACCAGACACCCAGAAATACAGTATAGCTGAGAGAGAGAGACAGCACACATCAGCGCACAGCATACTGGGAAAACTGCAGCTTTAAAGTACAACATGAAATCAAAAACTAACCATAATGCGATGGATAGCATGGAAGACAACATTCTGCAAGTCATTTACCATTACCGTCAGACGGCACCATGTGCCATTTAAATAAAGCAACGTCATCGCTAAAGTGATCATTTTCCCCTTAATCCAATATATAACCAACCCAACTAATGTAATTGACCAGAATGTTTGACACACACAGTTTGTACTGTCCCACGGACACAGTGAAATTAAAGTGGCTTTTTGAAATGACAGAAAAGCACATACGGTGGTAAATACTACACAACACAAGCTAACTAAATGAACCGTAAACAGCTCCTGATTAGAATCAACATGCAAACCAGCCAGCAGAGTATCAGAGAGAGAATTTTGAGTTTCGGTATGAGTATCAGTAACTTACTTTTATTTTTTGGAATTGCATGGCTTCGTTATATACCTGTAGAGTGTCATGTCAGTAATGTGGTTTGCTCTATAATGCAGGTGTTCTATTGCGTGTGTGCGCATTGAAGAGCCACTCAGTACAGAATAACAGCTGACAGGTCGAGAACACGGACGCTGTATTTCAGCAGCTGATCTGACAGCAGACACTGGTGCACCACTTAGCGGGCTTCCACACAGGTTTCTGCATCTTGTTTATATACGCTATGAACAGCAGCTACGCTAATGATTCTCTTTATTCTCCATTTCCTCCTGGGGATACTCTCCCGAGGCCCTCAGACTATGCAGAGTCACTGATTCGATCCAAGACCAACGACGATGATCCCAAGGTTTCCATAATCTTGGACCAGGCTGTATCCTGAGCAGCTACTGCGATGGTCATGGAGGAGTGGAGAATGAGACTGATTCCTGTGACGCTCCGGGGACGACGAGTCTTCGCTGAGGCCAGCTTCCAGCCTCCGCCACTGAGACTGCAGCTCTGCACAAGACGTTTGGCCAGCGGAGAAATTAAAATGATCGTGCCCAACTGAGCCTGTGTCTCTCAAGGGTTTTTTTCTTCATTTCCGCCATTAGTGAAGTTTTTTCCCTCTCCGCTGTCGCCACTGGCTTGCATGGTTCAGGATCTGTAGAGCTGCGCATCGTTGGATTTGCTCTTCAGTATTTGGACTCTCAGTAGTGATTATTAAACCACACTGAACTGAGCTAAACTGAACTGAACTTAAACCTACAAACTGAATTACACTGTTCCTATTTACTGTGACCTTTTATGTGAAGCTGCTTTGACACAATCTACATTGTAAAGCGCTATACAAATAAAGGGGAATTGAATTGAACTGAATTAGGAGAGTGTTTTCCCTTCCGCTTGAACTGCATCTGACAGAAGTATAACAGCTTTAACCTTTCAAAATCAAGCCTGTGAATCACAAAAACACTCCGTAAACCACTCAACAAGGTATTGACAACTATATTCAGATCAAGATTAACCAGTTGTAAAGGCAGTAAACGGACGTTCTCAGCATTCTACGGAAGACGCTGGTCGCTATGGCGGCCTCCATGCAGCAACGAAGAAAAGGTCTATAGTGAATAGAAGAGTTAACTGCTTACGTCTCTGTCCTTGCTGCTCAGCTCTTTGGGGTTTTGACACTGGCTCTCCGTCAAGTTGGTGGCGTTGCCTGTCAGATTGGCCAGAATGTACTGAACGAAGAGCGTCACACTGTGAACGGGACTCTGCAGCCGCGGACCCAGACCGATGTAGACTGAGGAGGACCAGAACCTGCAGGAAACCAGAGGAGAGAGAGATGTTTGAATTTAATGTCACGTCATATAGGGCTGCATGATATTGGAAATACTGGAAAAAAAAGACATAGAAATATTTCAATTTTCTGCGCTAAATATTGCGATATGAATACAGTATCCCGAGATAGTTTAAATAGCACAATTTGACGTTTTTTTGGGGAAGGAGTCTAACACATGGTATATGCAGGAATCCTAAAGGTATTTCAATACTGTTTTAAAGACCTTTTCAGCATACTTTAAGACCTCGTCGCCACTTCAAGTTCTAATCAGTATCAAACTTTAACTTAATAAACAGTTGTAGTTAAATAAATTAATGGAGCACAAGCGTGCAACAGAACTCAGATAAGCTCAGAAGAAACAAAGCTTGAAGGAGTAATTACGCAGTTGTTTTCAGCGACAGGCTTCAGCCACACTAAACTCGTCTTTCTCCAACAGGAGATGCAAACTTGCATTTTCCCTTCTTGCCGACTGTTTTGCACTATGGTTTGACTACACGTGAGCATCATATCATCTTCCCACGATTGATGCAAATTACATGACATCACACGAACGGAGGAGCTTGGCCGGACGTGCCACCGCCCAAATTATCACATGAATAGAGCATGCCATTGGTAATATTTGGAGGAAATAAATATATTTATGCTTTTTTGGAGTCAAACACTTTGGACAACGCTTAGAAAAAAATTATCTTTCAGTGGCCTTAATTTTTTTTTATATTGATTTACCAACTTTTAATACTTTAAGACCCCGCGGACACCCTGCTAACAGTATTCAGGCACAAACAATTAATAATCACAATGCAAAACTGCTTTTCTTACTTTGTTTTGTCTCGTTTCTAGTCCAAATATCTAAAAATTCTCAAATCAAGCAAAAATATTGTTTTGTTTTTCTTTAAAACAAGCAAAATGATCTGCCAGTGCCATTTATGTAGATATTTGGACTAGAAACAAGACAAGAACATTTTAAAAAGTAAGAAATTCCTTTGTTTGTTTTGCATAAATCAAATAAACCCTGTATAAATACTGTAACTAGACACAATTCTGCAGCTCCTGCTGAACTATTATTCAGACTCAACATTGAATATCTTGCGATGTGACTATTGCAGAAGTACACATTGCAATATCGTGCTGAACCATATTTAAGAGTTCACACTGAGCTGATGATTGATTATGAAGCGTATTTGGCATGCTGTCCCGGGAGAGAGCCCTGAGCTCATAAGATCCTCGAGCACGGGGCTCCCCCCAGTTTGCAAGGCGAGAGGGGAGTTTGAGCTCAGGTAGATCTGGAGAACTCGCCTGCTGTAGATGCTATGAACAGATAGTGATTGCTCTTAAGAGATAACTACTTACTAGGAGCACGTCTATGGTGCTTTGGATTAGTCAATTAACTTAAGTTGCATGTTTTTGGATGGTGGGAGAAAACTGGGGAACCCGGGGAAACCCATGCGAGCACGGGGAGAACGTGTAAACTCTGCACAGAAACGTCGGCTGGCTTGGTAAGGACTAGAGGTGCTGTGAGGCAACAGTGCTAACCACTGGGCCACCGTGCCACTCATCTAGGAAAGGAGGAGGAGTAGGGGTGGAAGGGGGGATTCTTCAAAATGAAGATGCTGTTATATGGAACTGAGGGTATTTATAGTGGCTTAGGAATCGTCTGATTGGTGAATCATGAATGGATAATGCGGGTCCAGCCGCAAGCAATCATAAGCACGTGATCCTGTTGAAATTAGTTTATAAATAAACATCACATTGTGCAGCCCTAATATCAGCTTCTCTGGCTATTTCATGGCAAAACCAGGTCAAATTTACAACATATGCTAAATAACACTTTTCTATTAAAAATAACAATAAAAAACATCAGCAATAAAAATACATAAGATAAAAATCAAAACAGTTTTTAAGATTTACTTTTGATAAAAACTCTAGCATTATTTCAAGCAACGTTTCCTTTAAAGCCTCTCCCGATAACAACCGTTGTCTGATGACATTAAAATAGGGCATTTAAAGGTCTATGTTTGCAACAACCAGAGAAACTTGATGAAGACGGACAGAGAAAAACAGAGAATCTGTCATGAGGCTCAGACTGATTCACATACAGCAGAGGACTAGATTATTCACCCTCCTGTCAATACTTGATTCTCTTAAAGATATTTCCCAAGTGTTGTTTTAGGGAGAGATTTAGTTTCTTGAGAACACATTATTAAACATAACACTTTTAATAACTAATTAATTTTCTCTTTGCCATGATGACAGCACAATATTAGCTATATATCTTCAAGACACTAGTATTCATCTTAAAGTGATATTTAATGCTTAACTAGGGTAATTAGGGTAAAGTTAGGGTAATTAGGCAAGTTATTGTATAACAGTGGTTTGTTCTGGACACAATCCAAAACTAATATTGCTTAAAGGAGCTAATAATATTGACCTTAAAATGGTTTTAAAACAATTAAAAACTGCTTTTATTCTAGTAAAAATTTCTCCAGAAGAAAAATACTGTGAATCATTAATATTTAATATTATCTATTAACATTAGACATGGTAACTCAATCAGGGTTCATACACATTTGTACTACTAAAATACCATGATTTTTCCAGAACTTTCAAGTCATAATGTTTCATGTAATGCCTACTTATACATGGTAAATATAAGAAAAACAATGATGTTCAAATTTAAAAAAAACAGCTTATCACAGAAAATCAACAATCTCTTTTGTTTAAATATGCTTTTATATTGATTTTGATAATGCTTACACAGCACTAATAATGTGAGAGCAAGTTTTTGGACAAGAGCAGAAAAGAAGTAAAGACAACTAACCTAAATTCAAGTTAGGGCTGCACAATAATCGTTTCAGCATCGATATCGCAACGTGTGCATTCGCAATAGTCACAGCACAGGATATGCAATGCTAAGATTATAGTATATTAGAGTTTAATCATAATGGGTAAAGTTTATCATCTGCATGCATTTTTAAAGAGAAAGTTCATCCAAAATGACCATTTTCATCACGCCCTTCACTAGTTTCAAAACATTTATGAGTTTCCTTTTTTTTAATTGAACACAAAAAGAATTAATGTAATACTCCTATAGTATAGAAACAAGTGAAGTGTGAGTAAATAGTGAGGACATTTCAATCTTTGAGTGAACTTTGCCTTTAAAGGCCTGTGACTCTGTGAACCAGGGGCGTCGCTAGACCCAATTTACTGGGGCACATGCACCAGTAACAATCTCCAGTGCCCCAGTAAATGCATTGAGATATGATTTACTTCATATGCAAGTGTATTTATTAAGAGTGGTAATTCCGAAATAAACGCTATTCTCTATGTGCAACCCAACCAACGCTGGTGAAAGAAAGCAGTGTTATCCAAAAGCAAACTGAGCATCTCCGCGTCTGTGCAGAGAACCCACGCGCTTCTCGCACGCGCTGCTCTTCTGCCAGTGCGAGTCCCGGTAATTACATGCACGCCAAAAAAGTAGGCTACTTGCAAAAAAGTAGGCTACTCGACAAACTAAGTTTAAACAATATGAAGGTGATCTACTAAGCATGCCTGCTAATAGATTTTTTTGTTTGAAGCAAAAAGGAGGATGAGGAGATGAGGAGTCAGGGAGGTAAAGACTTAATAAACCTAATTCTCTGCCATGTGTCAAGTCTACAACAGATAATTCTATAAACTCATTTTTTTTTATTTTATTGAATTGTCAATAGAATTTCATTCAAATGAAATTAATATTTATGCAAAGATTTCTTAAATGATCTTAGCATCACTCCAGTTGTGTCTAAACATTGCTTTCAGTTAATTTAAGATTATTTAGAATAATAATTGTGTAATAACAAGAATACTTTTATCTATCTATCTATCTATCTATCTATCTATCTATCTTCTATCTATCTATCTATCTATCTATCTATCTATCTATCTATCTATCTATCTATCTATCTATCTATCTATCTATCTATCTATCTATCTATCTATCTATCTATCTATCTATCTATCTATCTATCTATCTATCTATCTATCTATCTATCTATCTATCTATCGGGGGAGGTGTCCAGTAGAGCTTTATGTCTAGCAACGCCCCTGGTGTGAACATTTCAATATTTCAGAGTTAAAAACATCCGGCCACAAGTCATGTTTTAGTAAGTAAGTAAGTAAAGGTTTATTTACATAGCACCTTTCCCAGACATTGAGTCACAAAGTGCTTTACAATAAAAGAAAACAAGTAAAAGAACACATGACAATAAAAGAAAACATGTTAAAACACATTAAAACTAATTAAAAATCCAAATACAGAAACACTAATACTGTTAATTATAAGCTTGACCAAAAAGGTGCAGGTGAAAGAAGCATGTACTAACAGATTTAACATGGCTTTAGTAACTTTAATAAAGATTAAATATATAGGATGAAGACTGTGCAGTGATGATTATTCAATATCTGTACCAGAATAGTGAATACCTGAAAGCTATAATTCACTTTTATCTTTACTATATTTATCTATCTATGCTTGTCTTTTATTTGTTATATATTATTGGAGATTCACTCTACAAAATCATCCCAATCAATCCAAATAAACCTAGTGAAGTTGTATTTACATCGCAATATACATCACAGAAATACTAAATATGGTCAATTTCGCGAAATTCAACTCTACAGATATTTGTTTAACTAATTCCCATCACTTTTCCAAAAACTTTGAAGGTTTTTCTGTTTTTCCAAACGTTTCCAGGTCTGGAAAAGTCAAAATACCATGACTTTTCCTGGTTTTCCATGACTGTATGAACCCTGCTCAATGATCGTGGTTCCTCCAGATAAGCTTGTGTTTGGGTTTGTTTGGATGTCTACATTTATATGTGTGTGAGAGATTTAATAGAGATAAACAGCTGAAAACTCACTTAAAATGCTGCTGCCTCCTTTTTTAGTGATTTCAGGTGGAAGCAGAGAGCGAAGCCAGCTGTTATTCTTCTGCACCAGAAAACTATACAGCAGCTGAGAGACCTGAGAAACACACACACACACACGCACGCGCGCACACACACACACACACACACACACCAATATCATACATATGAAGATTAAAACATTCATAAAAATTCATATAAAGTTAATCTGTCTGTCTGTCTATCTATCTCTCTAGACAGATATATAGATAGATGAACAGATGGATGATTTAATGAGAGAGATTTACTTTGTTTTATTATTTGCCATTTAGTCATTATTGTTTGTATTGCTGACTTTAACTTCAATGTAAATAGAGGGAGAGAATGAGAGCAGCTGAGCAGAGTCACATGACATCATGTGAGAATGAAGAATGTGTGTGTGTGTGTGTGTGTGTTCACCATATTGGGATCAGCAGTGATGTTGCTGAGTGTGCTCTGGTTTCCTTTAGCTTGTGTGTAGAGCGAGCGAGGCGACTAGCGTGGCCACTTCAGCCAGAGACTGAAGAACAACACAGAGAACATCAGCGTCAACACAGGAACTCAATCATAATCAACTTTCAGAATAACTATTGTACCAGAGCAGCTTTATCAAATAAAATATAAAGAAAAATTAAAAGCAACATCATTTTAATTCATTTAAATATCTAATATTTAGTTTAATATATATACATATAGATAATAATTTTGCCCTTAACCGTATATACATGTCCTGCAACTATACAAATTTTTTTTTTTTAAGTCGGTGTGTGTGTGTGTATAATGCATGAACACAGTATGATCTGCGCAGTGTGTGTGTGTGTGTGTGTGTGTGTGTGTTGCACCTTTGCAGCATCCGTCTGGTACACCAGCTGCTTTTCTGGACTCAGGTTTGGTGGATACGAGACGTTCAGGTTTTCTGCATCATCATACATGCTCTCGTAATATCTGTCACACACAGAGTGCAGAAATGGGGATTCAGACGCCTGCCGCTCGTCACACACACACAAACACTCTAGCACATGCATGCACACTCTCACAGTTTAGTGTCTCTCTCACACACACACACACACACACACACACACACACACACACACACACACAACACACACACACACACCCACACACACCACACACCACACACCCCACACACCCACACCACACACACACACACACACACACACACACACAAACACTCTCGCACATGCACGCACACTCTCACACACACTCACAGTTTAGTGTCTCTCTCACACACACACACACACACACACACACACACACACACACTCTCTCTCTCTCTCTCTCTCTCTCTCTCTCTCTCTCTCACATGCATGCAGGCGCACATATGCACAAACACAAAAGACACACCCACATTAATAACAGGTATATATATGTATTAAATTCTGGTGTCATCAAATTTTTGATGTTATGGCATCTATTAACTTTTAAAATCAACATTTTAAATAATCAACATTTTATTAAAATCTAAGTTATTTTAATATATTATAAATTCATAAAATGTGTCTAATGGATGTTCAGAATAAATCATGTAATACCATAGCAGCACATGCAGTTTTCATGATTAATTAAAAGATATGATCATCATAATAAAAACACTGTATTTACAGTTCTCTCAGTGGCTTTGGTGCATTTCTCTCAACACTATTTACATTTGCACAACAGTTAATGCATTTCTCTAAACAGCTAGTCATTTGTGCAGTAGCAGTTTCTCACTCCTTCCAGCAGATTGCAGACGCTTTTGGACATGCATCTACTGTGTTCATACAACTCTCTGCTGTTTATAACATTGTCATTTGCTTATGTCATGTCAGTCAGTTAACTACACTTGTGAATGCTGAATAGTCAGTCCATATTAAACTAATAGTCCTCATTTCATTACTGGAGTCATTACATACACAAATGTTGAATTAGTCAAAATCTGTCAAGTTAATTTTATTAAACTTTTAAAATATTTTTTTTTCTTGAAAATGTCTTCTAAACTGAACAATTTGATGACTGATTTACAGTTCTGTGTGTGTTGTGGGTTCAGTTCCAATATGTGCTGTAATATTGTCTACAGTTGTGCACAGCTCTAGACAAAGGAGGTGTATGTTTATTGTAAATAAGGGTGTTTATTCTTTTGCACAATGCTGTGAATAAATTAGAATTGCACAGAGCATCTGCAGTAAACATGTGAAACACACATATTCAGTGTCTTGTACTCAGATACCGCACTAAATGCAGTGATGTCTAACTTTACTGTAGTCTTCAAATGGCTGTGCACAGTATATAGTGCTGTCTTGAGCATTTTCAGGACTGTTTTGCATTGGAAAAAAGTACAGAGTAAACTGACATGATGAAAACATGACAAAGCCATCTTGTTCATAAACAACGGTGTCAGGACTTTTCATCCTGATGACACTGACACTTTCATTGACATCAATACTTGCTTTTGAGGAATGAGCTCTCCATTTTGAGCATGTGACACACTTCTGCAGGTTATCCACTCGATTTTGCAGTGTGTACTAATTGATTTGAGAAATGCATTAACTGATGTGCAAATGTAAACAGTGTTGTAAGAAATGCACCAAAGCCACTGAGAAAACTGTAATAAAAATGTAAGTTTTTTTGTGCTTTTCTAACTGAATTAGATTGATTTAAAAATGTAATTAAAAATGTATTTCATTTAATTAAAACAATTTAAAGCTCAATTTACTACGACGACTAATGCTACTGAGAAACTGTGATAAGGGTCCATACATATGCAATGATATCCACTGTTTAAAGCCAAGCTTAAGATTGACTTGTTCAAAATGGATTTAATGCATAGTAGCACTGACACTTTTCTCTGTTTTAATGTTCTGCTGTATTTCATTGACACTTTTGCATTGGTTGCTTTCTAGTTGTGTTGTATAATTTGGTTTTTACTGGTGTAAAGCACTTTGGTTGTAGTAAGGTGATATATAAATAAAGGTTGGTTGATTAATTGATGATTGTTGTGGTCTTGTTTGTTTTTATTAGTGAGCTGTTCTGAGACCTGTTGTTGAAGGCCTTCTCGTGGTCGGTCAGCACCAGGCCTGGGATCTGCCGAACTCTCAGGAAGCGCTGGAAGGATGAAGGCGGCAGCGGCTGACTGACCGACGGCTCCTGCAGATTAATGTTCAGACCTGCAGCGCTGGACTTTAAAGTCTTGATCATCGCTGACACCTGAGAGAAAAACACTCTATAAGGTTGCATTCACACTGCAGATCTTGATGGTCAATCTCTGGTGACTGCATCTGGTTTTATAATGACCCGCTTACATCTTCTTTTAAAAGTGACTGGTGGTCTCTGATATCTGAACAATATAAAAACAGCTGGCGTTTACCGACAGCTGTGACAATGAAAGAGCATTCATATATATGTAAAACACACATACATACACATATACACTCACCGGCCACTTTATTAGGTACACCTTTTCAACTGCTTGTTAACGCAAATGTCTAATCAGCCAATCACATGGCAGCAGCTCAATGCATTTAGGCATGTAGACATGGGCAAGACGATCTGCTGCAGGTGAAAGAGAGCATCAGAATGAGGAATAAAGGGGATGTAAGTGACTTTCAATGTGGCATGGTTGTTGGTGTCAGACGGGCTGCTCTGAGTATTTCAGAAACTGCTGATCTACTGGGATTTTCACGCACAACCATCTCTAGTGTTTACAGAGAATGGTCCGACAAAGAGAAAATATCCAGTGAGCGGCAGTTCTGTGGGCGCAAATGCCTTGTTGATGCCAGAGGTCAGAGGAGAATGGCCAGACTGGTTCCAGCTGAAAGAAAGGCAACAGTAACTCAAATAAGCACTCGTTACAAGCGAGGTCTGCAGAAGAGCATCTCTGAACACACAACACGTCCAACCTTGAGGCGGATGGGCTACAGCAGCAGAAGACCACACCGGGTGCCGCTCCTGTCAGCTAAGAACAGGAAACTGAGGCTACAATTCACACAGGCTCACCAAAACTGGACAATAGAAGATTGGAGAAACGTTGCCTGGTCTGATGAGTCTCCATTTCTGCTGACACATTCGGATGCTCGGCTCACAATTTGGCCTCAACAACATGAAAGCATGGATCCATCCTGCTCTGTATCAGCGATTCAGGCTGGTGGTGTAATGGTGTGGGTGAGATTCTCTTGTCACACTTTGGGTCCATTAGTACCAATTGAGCATGGTGTCAATGCCACAGCCTACCTGAGTACTGTTGCTGACCATGTCCATCCCTTTATGACCACAGTGTCTCCATCTTCTGATGGCTACTTCCAGCAGGATAACACACACATGTCATAAAGCACCAATCATCTCAGACTGGTTTCTTGAACATGACAATGAGTTCACTGTACTCAAATGGCCTCCACAGTCCCCAGAGCTCAATCCAATAGAGCACCTTTGGGATGTGGTGGAGCGGGAGATTGGCATCATGGATGTGCAGCAGACAAATCTGCAGCAACTGTGTGATGCTATCATGTCAATATGGAGCAAAATCTCTGAGGAATATTTCCAGTAGCTTGTTGAATCTCTGCCACGAAGGATTAAAGCAGTTCTGATGGCAAAAGTGGGTCCAACCCGGTACTAGAAAGGTGTACCTAATAAGTGGCCAGTGAGTTTACAATTGAAGTGAGAATTATTAGCCCTCACAGACTAAAAATCTGAAAATATGCATGTACATACAGTGCTCTGCATATAGGAGTACACCCCCTTTTTGAAAATTAATATTTTTCTCCATTTCTCAGTGAATAAAGCCTAGACATTTTGGTGCATTTAAACAAAACAGTTTTATTAATCATTTATATCCATTAAAATAAGGGTTTGCTCACCGAATATCT